>NW_028035882.1:0-525 GCF_054177405.1 Leptonychotes weddellii | reverse complement strand
GTGTTTAAAGAATCATAGAGACATATCAACAAGTAATGGAACCCAGCTTAAAAGGGCACAACCAATTATCAAAGCTGGGACAAATTGAGCGACAAAATAAAATAAATGGTTGTGTTAGATTATAACCAACTGAATAAAATAAAAATCTCAAAGTCCCTACCTATTGATTTAAATACGTTAGAGAAGAACAAATGGGAAGAAGAAAAAGCCTTTTTTTTAAACAGTAGAATGCCAGTTAATAGGTGGAGAAAAACATGATGGCATTAGAAGATTGCCACTTGGCAACTATCATAGTGATAATTGAATCAAGCAAGAATGTCAATGGATGCTAAAACTAATGGCTAGAAGAATGTCCACAATAGCCAAACTGTGGAAAGAGCCAAGATGTCCATCGACAGATGAATGGATAAAGAAGATGTGGTATATATATACAATGGAATATTATGCAGCCATCAAAAGGAATGAGATCTTGCCATTTGCAACGACGTGGATGGAACTGGAGGGTATTATGTTGAGTGAAATAAG
>NW_028035881.1:0-525 GCF_054177405.1 Leptonychotes weddellii | reverse complement strand
TCGCCCAGATTTGTGACCCAGGACAAATGACCTTGTTTCTCTAACCCCAAGTATCTTTCCCTGTAAAGTGGAAATCTCCATTACAGCAACTACTACAGGAGGACTAAGGGAGCTAAATCATTTGCCGGAAACCTGCTGATGACCGACCAGGGGCTAGGCCCTGGGGCTATCCCCACGACATCTCTCAGCACAGAGCCTGACACCTGCCCGGGGAGCCACCACAGCAGCTTGGGGAGCTAGGAGGAGGGGTTGGGGGAGACAGCATCAAAACTGTCTTAGGAGGATGGATTGAAGAGGAGTTGGCCCTAGAAGCACCTGTTTCCACGCAGAAGCCACCGAAGGGCCCAAGCAAGGGACAAAATGCAGACTGGCTCCTGGCCACAGCTTCGGAGGGATAGGTATTGGCTCAGGGCCGAGTCCTGCTCAGAAGCTTGTCCACAGAGCAGCAGAAACAGAGTCACGTGGGACCCGTTGGGAATGCAGATCGCCAGGCCCCACCCCAGCCCTCTTGAGCCAGGAACTGAG
>NW_028035880.1:0-525 GCF_054177405.1 Leptonychotes weddellii | reverse complement strand
CTGTTGAGTTTGTAGGTGTTCAGAATGGTTCGATCCCTATCCAGCTGAATTCCTGAGAGGAGACGAAATCCAGGTCTCCTACTTCTCCGCCATTTTGCTCCGCCCCCCCAGAAAGACTTAGGTCTATATATCATTTTGTGAGGCCTAGATGCATGCAGAATGTATTACCTATTCACAAAACAATAAATATATGTATTTTAAATTGCAGGGGGGAAATGTTGGGTTAGTCATTGAGGAAATGTTGACAGTTCAACTTATCACTTAAATGCGTCAGATACTCAGAGGTGTTTGTATTCAGGTACTTAGTTTATAAGTTACTAATTATGTGCTTGAAATCAACCAGTACTAATATGTCTGGCAGTCTTGGAATGAATGAGGTGAAGTTTCTAGCAGGGTTGTCCCAGGGAGAACTTGCAGAGCTGTTTGGAGTTTCCCTTGGGATCTCTTCTTCGGTTGTCTTGCCTTTCCATGATAATCTTACTCCCCACCACCTACCATGTTACAGATTGATTTGCCCTTTGGGCA
>NW_028035879.1:0-525 GCF_054177405.1 Leptonychotes weddellii | reverse complement strand
AATTACCCACGTGGCTACTTCTAGAAAGTGGCAGGGCATCACCTTGGCATTCCATTCCCCTCCTGAACCAATTCAGTTCTTGTCGTGGGCATTTCTATAATGCACTAGAATCCTCCTTGGGAAGTCTCCTAGGGTCTTCCACAGTCTTATCACCTACACTGGGAGAATTCTTATGTTCACTCACCATGATTCTCATTTGGTGACTGGCCCACAACTCTTTAAACGTGCGGACATTGCCCTGAGGTAAAAAACCAAGTTCTTCCTCCACTGTCTAGCATACTGCCCTCAACTTGGCCCCTTGCGTGAACTTACCTTTGCCTAATTTCGCTGGGTTTTTCCCACCCGTAGAGCAAATGGTAGCTGACTTTTACATTGGAGTTTTTATGATACAGGACCTCTCACGGATAAACCACGAAACTTGCTTTATTTTGGTGAAAGGAAAGTCATGAGGTTTAAACTGGTCAGCAAGAGAAGTGGACAATGAATTAGTCCTAAAGCACAGATGCTATTTGGTCATGGGTGTGT
>NW_028035878.1:0-525 GCF_054177405.1 Leptonychotes weddellii | reverse complement strand
ACACTACATCAAAAACTAATGATGTAATGTATGGCGATTAACATAACAATAAAAAATTTAAAAAAAAAAAAAGGAAGGAGGGTCAATTTACAATGTAGAAGTCGGACAAACACTACCTCAAACAGGCCAGCAAGGTTAACATTAACAGTGATTAATCATGTTGATAGTACATGCACTTGGTATTATATGATGAGAATATCACTTCACTTATGTGATCTTCCTCCCCCAGCCACATATTCCCAGTCTACTAGTCCAATAATGAGAAACATCAAACAAAGATTAATTAAGAAACATTCTAGAAAATATTTGACCCATAATCCACAAATGCTCAAGGTCATCAAAAATAAGAAAAGTCTGAAAAACTGTTTCATCCAAGAGTTGCCTAAGAATACATGAAAACTAAATGTAATGTGGTATGACCCAGCCGTATCAAGCCTAGGTATAGGCCCAGAAGAAATGAGATCTTATGTCTCCCTCAAAACTATAAAATAATGTTTCTGGACACTTTATTAATAATAGTACAAA
>NW_028035877.1:0-525 GCF_054177405.1 Leptonychotes weddellii | reverse complement strand
ATGACCTGAGCTGAAGGCAGTCGCTTAACCAACTGAGCCACCCAGGCGCCCCTAAGATATTTACTCTTAGTGCAGAGGGTAGAGGGGGAGTTTTTGGGGTGCGTGGAAAGATGGCCTAGCCCTGTCCCAGTGCCCTGGCCTTCCTGCCAGTGGGTCCTTCCTGGCAGCCTTTCCCATACAGACCCAGAGGCTCCACTTGGACCCCTGGCAGCTTCACGGGTGCATTGGGAAGAGTGGGGCTGGATTAGTAGCCAAGAGAACGTGTCTGGCCCCATCACTGCCTTGAGCAAGTTGCTTCTCCTCTTAGGCCTCCGTTATCCCATCCAGCAAGTGGAAGTGGAGACTGGAGAGAATTTCTAGGGGTCAGTTTCTGGCACAGTGTCTCACCCAGAAATATGCCTCAACTTCTCTCTTCTGCCAGCCTGCCCTCCCCATAAATCTCTCCTTGGACTGGGCCCGGGGCCAAGCATAAGTGGAGCAAATTATTTTGTGTGCAAAACGATGCCCTCCAGATCCTGACAGGGG
>NW_028035876.1:0-525 GCF_054177405.1 Leptonychotes weddellii | reverse complement strand
AGGTTCATTGCACAACGAAGCATCCCTTAAAGACCATCCCCCTCTTGTTCATACACATCACACACAGCCAAAAACCAAGTAGCAACAGTACTTAGAATGGAATCAAAGAGAATAAAACTTGCACCCGGTGTGATTCTCCTAACATTAACCCAGGGGAGTGAAAAGTAAAGGAATGTGTCTCTCAGCCAGTATAATCTCAAAGGTTTTTGTCAAAAGGCTGAAATCTTAGAATCATTGGGAGGAAAACTTTTCTCTGTTTTGCCAAGAGATGATCACTTTCATTTTCTTTCCTTTCCAGGGACTAGAGACATGCTGAGAGCTTACTCTGACATGAGAGAAGCCAATTACAAAAATTCAGACAAATACTTCCATGCCCGGGGGAACTATGATGCTGCACAAAGGGGCCCTGGGGGTGCCTGGGCTGCTAAAGTGATCAGGTAACATAGCTCCTGGGGATGGAGGGATGGGTGAGCTGAGCATGCCAAGCTGTGATTTCCACCCTCCCCCATGGGTGCTGGTTCCCCA
>NW_028035875.1:0-525 GCF_054177405.1 Leptonychotes weddellii | reverse complement strand
ACTTTCAAATCTTTTCTTCCATTGTCTATTGAACATTAAAATAAAGGTCATTGAGAGAAAGCCAACTCAGCAACTAGTCAAAGTAAAGTCATACTCCCCCATCTGAAAAATTCACACCAAAAAATCTGGAAACTTGAAAGAAGGAATAGAAATAAATGTCATATGTAACTTTTATCCTCCTTAATCTTTCTGATTTCAGAGTTCATCTTTGTTACTTTCTTCTTTTAAACTGCTATAAGCCAGTAGTGTTTTAAGAAAGTATTCATTATAGTCAAATTTTATTCTAACAAAGCAATTTACTTTTGCTCTGGAATTTTGTGTATGTGGTTGATTTGGGGCCCTGAATTTAACTCCTAGCACTGGTGGGCTGAAAAAAAGTGAAATACAACCATGGCGTAGAAATTTTTTTTCATAATAAGAAAGTTTAGCTACTTTATTGTTACAACAGTAAAAGGTCTTTAGTCGCGTTCTTGCTGTGTTAGAATCAGTGCTTCCATTTCCATAGTTGACTCCTAGTTTTCAATC
>NW_028035874.1:0-525 GCF_054177405.1 Leptonychotes weddellii | reverse complement strand
GGTACAGAAAGACACAAGAGAGTATGGGCAGCATTTAAGAAATATAAAAAAGCCCTTAGACCACCTTTGCCCAGAACAAATGGAGCAGAAAGTTCTTTCTTGTATTAGAAAGAGCCTGAGCCGCTATTTCTCAGACAGTTGCTTGGATTATATGATTCCAACCCATAACTGCTCCAACAGTTACTAATTAGGACTCCCCTCCTCCTTTCTCCCTCTTGCCACCATTTTGGGTGTATTAGAACTACGTTACTGATAATCCAGAAAATTGGGAAAAGAAAAGGGAAACCAACCTATAATCCCATCATCTATGTAAGCATTTTGAGTCATTTTCTTTATTTAAAAATAACTAGGTTAAATATGCAGTTTTTGTACACCCACCCCGGCAGAGACTGACAAGCTCTTCATCAAACAAACCAGGTTCCTTGTCTTCTGGTGCAAGCAAACTACGTCTCCCAGCCTCCTTTGCAAGTGGGTGTGGCCACGTGACAGTTCCCTGGCCTGCCAACCTCCACGTGCTCCTCTAGG
>NW_028035873.1:0-525 GCF_054177405.1 Leptonychotes weddellii | reverse complement strand
GAGCCTGGTGATGGGTATTAAAGAGGGCACGTATTGAATGGAGCACTGGGTGTTATATGCAAACAATGAATCATGGTACACTACATCAAAAACTAATGATGTAATGTATGGTGATTAACATAACATAAAAAAAAAATTCTGTGTTTGGAGGGGGAAAAGATGGTGGAGGAGTAGGGGACCCTATTCCATCTGGTCCTTGCACTGAGCTGGATATCCAACAGATCCCTCTGAACACCCACAAAATCAGCCTGAGATGTAAGAAGATATATCTGGATCTCTACAAACAGAATACTGCAGGCAGATGGTTTCGAGGTATGAAGCAGGGAGCTGTGATTCCGCGGGCAGAGAGCGGGAGATAAATGGAAGGGGGAGGGAGCCGTTGGGATTCTGCACTGATGGTGAGCGATAGCCTCCCGCACTGGGGACAGGGCACAGACTCACAAACCAGTAGCAGTGGGGAAAGGATTACAGGGCAGCTCCCTGGACTGAAACCTGGAGTGGCGGGGCTGCACGTGCGATCTGGGG
>NW_028035872.1:0-9995 GCF_054177405.1 Leptonychotes weddellii | reverse complement strand
TTTTTTTTAAAGATTTTATTTATTTATTTGACAGAGAGAGACACAGCGAGAGAGGGAACACAAGCAGGGGGAGTGGGAGAGGGAGAAGCAGGCTCCCCGCAGAGCAGGGAGCCCGATGCGGGACTCGATCCCAGGACCCCGGGACCATGACCTGAGCCGAAGGCAGTCGCTTAACCAACTGAGCCACCCAGGCGCCCCATAGCAGGACTGAGTTTTAAGTACAACTCTACCATGGCTATGTGTTTCCACACAGAATTTACCCTTTTCGGATTTAATGTTCTTCATCAGGTAGAGAGGGACATTTTGAGAAGAGAATTTGACCACAGATGTGATGGACTCTTGTTGGCTATATATGATATATGATAGGGCTGAAGGAACATATTAAGACCCCCCCCCATCCCCTAAAAAGATTCCTAAATCCAGTATATCAGACAAACATATGAATCTCAGTCAAGGCACCCTACTTACTAACTAACTAGCTCTGAACAAGTGACTTTAAATCTCAGACCCTCACTTTCTCTGTAAATGGAATAACTCCATCCACCCAGTAGAGGTGTTGTGAGAAATGAATGAGAATATACATGCAATATTCCTAAACCAGTGGTTGGTATAAAGTAGGTACTCAATAAATGGGCATTAATTTTATTATTGTAATTTAGTGGAGAAGATGGAGATCTAAAAACAAAATATTAATATTCTATGACACAGAGAAAGTCTCCTGCTAAATTGAACGAGAGGCAGTTCATCTAAGATTGTTGAGGGTAAGGAAGGAATCATTAATACTGATAGCATTCTGTGGTCCAGTTTGAACAATAGCTCTTGTTCTCTAGAAATTCTCTTGTAATGATGCAGATTTCTGTGACCAGCCTTGTGGATTGCAGCTCTGACAAAAACCATCACCCTTTTCAGTATGATCTGGCCTGGCATTCTGCTTTAGAAGTGGGATTAGAATTTAGAACAAATTAGTGTCTATACTTCTGATATGCTCCTCAGAGTTAGCACCTCACACATCGCCAAATAATAGGGTTTGTACATGTGGACATCAATTGAATAAAAAAGAACCACCCATTTTATGTAAGTCAAGAAAGAGAAACAGACTCACAATACAGCAAGCTCCTGTCTGCCCACTTATTTGTGTATCTTAATTGATATTTTCAAGTCAGTTTTCCTCTAAAGAGCTTCAGGCTTTCTGCATGTATTTGTTGCAAAACCTCCCAATGGCTGTGTAGTGCAAGGAAATATTCCTAGTAATAGCACCTTATTTACGTATGGTACTCCATCATACCATGTATATTTTCTTGCTCAAATCACAACCCAACACAGTGGGTATGGGTAGAATGAGAAGAAAACTAAGATAACAGATTATACCTCAAATTCACCAGGAGTATGATCTAGCTACCCCTCTCCCACAAAAATCTGATGACCCCTACCTCAGTTAATGGAATTCTCATCTATACAGTTGGACAAGCAACACATTTACTGTCTTCTCTGATACCTATCTTTCCACCTATAACCTCTCTGGGTGCAGTTTGTAGGATGCATTAGAGGGAGGACAAAGTAAATGGTGATGGTGTGGAGATAAAATAGAAGGATACTGCAAAAGTCTCAACAAAGTGTAACCGTGGCTTGGCTTTAGGATATTAGTGACAGACACGAAGAGAAAGAGAATTGAGAGATATTTACAGAGTTACATGGTTACATGGTTTGGCATAAAGTCCCAAAGTTCGGATATGACAGAACTAGGGACCTAACCTTAGTCCTTTGAACCCAATTCCCCAGACAATTTCTTCTCTCTTGCCATTCTAAGGCATGTCTTTTAAATGGAGGAATACTTTGACCAGAGACTTTGATTTTCAGGTGTTTTATATGTAAAATGGAGCTAATAATGCTACCTAACTCATATGGTCATTGTGAGGATTAAATTAGATAACACACAAAAATGTTTAGCACTTTGCTCAACACATAATGAAAGCTCAAGAAATGTATGCCTACAAGTGTACCTATGCTTCCGTATCTTACAATTATTAATATACATTAAAAAGACAAAGCAACAGGAGGAAAATTAGCACTGTAAGATTCCTATTGCCCTTTTGCATCTGTCCTATGCTTTCCCATTTCACTGAAGCCAGAACCCAGACAATCTAGTCTTCCATCACTGTGTCCCACCTAACACAGACAAAAGGTTGTGAAAGGGCTTTCACTCTGTCCAGTCCTGTGTGTGTGTGTGTGTGTGTGTTTCAGATTAATTTTGTGAGACAAGCAGAAGTTGCTGCCTTGATTTGTCCTTGGAAAGAGCCCTGCTTTTCTTGACTGAAGATGTATTTTTACAGCCTAAATGTGCAGGTCAGAGTAATTTTTTGACAGGTAAAATACTTAGCCGTGACTGTCCATGAATCTTTTTTTTCTCCTACATCCCCCTCCCTTGTCCTGTTAATATCTGTCTCTTCATCTTACTGAAGCCTCATACCTGTCTATCATTGCCTCTCACTGACCGGCCAGCACCTTCTGTGTGTCTCCTCTCCACACCTTCTTTGATTCTTATCCTACTGAATGTGGGGTCTGGCTCTGAATTTGCTCTGAAGCCTTGACCTCTTAAGTCCCTGCTTCTTAAATCAAGATCAGAGTACCCACTGGGAGATTTAGGGACACTTTACCAACATGTCATATAACTTTAATTGAATAGTATTTAACTTAAAACATGTACATATCTTTTTTTTTTTAATGCAATAAATTCAAGCAAAATGCCAGGTCTACCATTTACTAGTTTTGTGACCTTGAGATACTTCTTACCCATGTAATTGCAATATCTTTTTCTGCAAAATATCTCCTAGAAGTAAATAAAATAAATGTATAAACACTGGTCATGCTGCCTGGCACAGAGACTTGCTTAATAAGCACTGAATTTTCACTTAAAAAAAAATCCAAGTTACAGATGAGTAAACTGAGATTTAGAGAGGATTATTTGCCCTAAATCAGAACTGACAAGTGACAGACCTGAGACTTGAGCATCATGTGGAACCTGGTTAGTCTAATTCCCAAGTCCACAACCCAGACCCAATCCAAACAAACACAATGCTTAGGTGGTAGACACTCTGGGCTAAGCACAAGAATCCCCAAGACTATGATTCACTCCTGTTGCCTTTAAGGGTATGTGGTCAAGAAGATCTGATCTTAATGCCTTGCTTCCTATTTTCTTGTGTGGAAGATTTTGGGTTGGTAAAACCAACCAGTCATTCAAACAAATGCTCTGTCAATCTGGAGCATTCCTGAATATGGCTTTTGCAAATCTAACCCCTCCAAGCTTTAGCCCCATGCCCTCTCCTCTTGTCTTTCTTCACCACTGCTCCCTTTGTAAGTCCCACCCCATCCCTTTATATTGCCACCCCCAGTTTCCTTTTTTTTTAATAAAAGATTTTATTTATTTATTTGACAGAGAGAAACACAGCAAGAGAAAGAACACAAGCAGGGGAGTGGGAGAGGAAGAAGCAGGCCTCCTGCTGAGCAGGGAGCCCCATGTGGGGCTCGATCCCAGCACCCTGGGATCATGACCTGAGCTGAAGGCAGACGCTTAACGACTGAGCCACCCAGGCACCCCAAAAGACCTACTATGAGCCACACCCTGAGTTAGGGCTGCAGACACAGAGGGGTCACATTGACCTAAGGCCTCAAGGAATTTAGACTCTAAAGAGAGAAGTCGGGTAGGTCGGTAACACAGTATCCCAAAAGTGCAGGAAGCAGTGATATTCCTGAGGAGGGTACTGACCCTGGCCTGAGAGAAAAGGAGGAGAAATCAGGAAAAGTTTGCAGAAATAAGCAGTAAAGCCTCAAGTTTTATGTTGTTACTTATGTCCCTTTGGGAGAGTTTGAAGGCTGTTATCGAGTCTTCATTTATAGAGAGGAGGAAAGGAAGAGATGCATAGGCCAAATATCTTTCATGGGGACCCAACAGCATTTGGCAACATTTAAATCATGCCATTGCCAGACTTAAACTCATCATGTATAGAAAGACATTCAAGCTCCTGATCCTGACCTTCATGGTCATATGTGACCTGCCCCTTGCCCGTCACTCTACCTCATCTCATGCAATTCTCTGCCCCAGCCACACTGGACATCCTAGTACCTCAAACACAGTCCTGACTCTAGAAAGCTGACCATGGGTGTTGCCTCTACCTGGGATGCACATCCCCCCAGAACTTCACAAGGCTGACTCCTTGGCATTAGGACCTCAGCTTAAATGCAATCTATGACCACACAACAGAATGGTCACCCAGTTTCTCTTTGTTGTATCAGCCCAATATATTTTACTACAGCACACATTACTACCTGGTAGCATAGCATTAAAAAAAAATTGTGTTTGATTATTGCCTACTCCCTCCAAATGTAATCACGTTGAAAATCTCATCTGCCTTGTTCACAGGTTTATCTGCAGCATCTCAAATAGCAGGCATCAACACGTATTTATTGAATGGAAGAAGGAATAAATACAAGAAAGAATAAATGGAGAACTGTCCTCATTTCCCAGGTCCTCTGCTTTTCATGCTGTTTCTATGGGCTGCAGGGAGGAGAAAAGCAATCACCAAAGGGCACACATGCTCCTAAGAAAACCTCGCTTTGAAAAATGAAGTGTTCCTTGTCATTAGCTTTCAGTCAAGCATCACATCAGGGGACTTTTGCATCAGGTGCTGTGATTGGACCTCGAGGGGCCTGTGATGCGGACCTGGCCCTCCTGTGAGCTGGAACAGATGGTTCCTTCACACACATCTAAATAAAGCTGTAATGGTGTTGGCCCGCAAACAAAGCACAGGTGAAACTTCCTTTACAAAAAAGAAGGTGTTTTTTGAGCGTTCTGAGAAAATCAGTATCTACAATGCCACTAATTTTTATTTTAGACACAGTTTATCTTCTTTCAGGGCATCTTGTCAATGGACTGCCATTCTTTCTATTCTAATACTAGCTAGTCCCCAGGATATCTCCCCTCCTGCACCCCCACCAAGTTATCCTGCACATTCTTATCAGGGTTATCATCACAGAGCGTCACTCCCATGATGCACTCCTCTTCCTCAATATCTGAGTAATGAGTTGCCTTCGATTATCTGATCAAGATAGACAATCACACATATCTATAATTAGGCTGTGTTCTGATTAGCAAGTTGATGGCATAACCACGGCTGATGCCTTACAGAATAAGAAACATCTTGGTGAGGGAAGTCTGTGGGACTGTTCAGAAAGAAAATCTACCAAGAAAACCACATGGTTTTTCACAAAAAAGGGAGAAGATGGCAGTGCACAAGATTATGATGTACGAAAATAAAAGAAGGATGGTTGTTCTCTCTCCCATTCACTCAAGTTGTAGGGATTTGGAAGAGTTATTTGCAGTACCCCCAAGGAACCAAGAACACAAATGAGGACATGTTAGTAGTCTCCAAATTTGTTTCATTCCCTTTCTTCCTCATGGAGTTGTTGGAGGAACAGGTCTGTATTCACCAGCATTATATCCCAGTCACCAAGCACAGACAGTAGGGCTTAACAAAGTTTCTTAAAATAGTAAACAGACGAATAATGAAGGTGATGCTCTAGTGAGGATTCAGAGTTGACAAGAGATCATTAAGAAACAGAACATGGAGGGCGGTTGGGGAAGGAGGAGCTAGGAGATTCCCACTTTTCCCAGCACTGAGCATGCCATGAAGGCCTTTCAGAGATAAGACACATGGGGACACAGACAATCTTAGGTTTTATAGTGCACTAGTTGGAAATGCCCTTTATGTACTTTTGTTTGTTGTTTGTGAGGTTAGGATTCTATTAAGACCTTCGTGGTTTATGTTTATATCCCATGGGTGCTACAGAAACAGCACGTGGCGGTGAGTGGGCTTTGGACGTGAGGATTAAGACATTATTTCGTGGCAAATCCCACATTCAGGGAACTTGTGGATAAATACAGACCCACACATGAGAAAGGAGAAAGAGCAACTGCTCTATTAAGTTCTTATTATATGCTGTGCCCTGAAGAATGGGTTACATCCATCAATCTCAGGCAATTCTCACAGCAAATTGGAGAAGTAGGCTTTTTTTTTTTTTTTGGCTGTTTTTCAAAAGAGGAATTTGGACTTCAGAGAAGTAAAATAGCTTTTCCATAAACCGACAGCACAAACAGGTGAGACCTGAGACTAGAATCCAGGTTTCCTTATTCCAGAGAAGTACTATTTTCCTTCTTGATGTTATCCCTAAAATATATTACCAGAAGTGGATTATAATCTTCCGTTCACACACAACTTATGTAAATCTTTCATGGCTTTTACTGGCCCCAATTTTCCTGTTTCTCAAGGCATATCCAAGGACACTTGGAAACAGGATGGCAAATACCTGATACACGTGCCATTTCTCCTACCTGTATGACAGATACCACCAATTACGGAGTTATAAAATCTTTCCCACTGCATTAAGATGCAGCTTCAGAATCCTTCACAGTGCACAGAGCTCCAAATTCTGTAACAATTAAGCATTTGCACACCTATATAAAACATAATTGCTGTCCTTGTGGAGACAGTCCTGGGGAGACCTTGAGTGCATTAGGAAAGGGATCAGATTAGAACTTAGAAAGCCTATACTTCCTCATACCACTGACTTTGGAAAAGCCATTCAATTTTCTCTGAACCCCAATTTCCCCATTTTTAAAAGGAAAGCTTTAGACTAACTCTAAGCTCTCTTTCCCACTAAAATTGTGGAGGTGACAGAGGACCTACAACAATTTACTAGTCTTATACTGTATCAAAAGTCTAGCTAACCTGATAAATTAATTACTGCCAAAGTTTTAACAAGTCTCTTTATTCTATGTGTTCATCCCATTTTGTAATGGTTTTATATTTCAAAAAATTTTTCACAGATATAATGCTTGTACCCAAATGATGGACTCTGAGTGGGGAATTTCACAGTTGTCAAAAGTGATGCTCTGGAGCAAGGGCACACGGTTCTTTTCTCTCTTCTTTCAAACATAAATTACTGAGAAGAGGGAGGATTTCAGGAATTGGGGGGGTGTGGATTCCAGTTCCTTCTCATTTTCATAATGTAAGCAAGGATGAAATGGAGTCTGTTGACATTAATAGACAGAGTTTTGGCTCCAATAATCTCCTCTTAATCCGAAACTAAGGTGACTTTTCATGCACAGATAAGGATAGAGATTACTTAAGGAGGGCCCTTTGCGCAGAAATAAATAATACCAGCAGGGCCTTGCCCACTTGTAAGTCCCAGCCCCAGGATTAGCATTTATTCCCCCTTTTAGAGTCCTCAACTGCAGCCTGTCCTTTGGGAGATGATCAGCTACTTCCAAACCTGCATGTCCAATAGAGCAGCCAGCAGACACATGTGGCTAAATTTAAATTAATGAACACTTAAAAAAAAAATTAAAAATTAAAAATTAAAAATTTAGCTCCCCAATCACTCTAGCTATATTGCAAGTGCTCAATAGCCAGTGGCTAGTGTCCATCTTATTGGATGGCACAGATAAAAATTTCATCAGTACAGAAAGTTCTGTTGGGCATTGCGGTTCTACATAAAGACATGTTTGTGATACTCTGGAACATGAAAACTGTGACCATGATTTTTGTGTTGGCAATATAAGAGGTTTTCTTTCTCTCTAAATACTTGCTTTTCAGTGTTTGCTAAACACTGTATGGGGTGTGCAGTATGGAGGCATTTTGTTGTTGTTGTTGTTCCATTTCACCTTGCTCATTCTCAATGTAACAGTATACAGTGAGACATAAGAAGCCATAAATATTTCACTTGTATGTCAACCTTAAAAGATGCCTTTGTTCTGATCATTATATAGTCCTGAATGAATGACACTGTTGATTAGAGTTTTGCTTCAAATACCGTTATTTCTATCAATTATCAATAAATGCCCTTAAGCTTAACAAAACATTTTAAGTGAACTCATTATCCAAAATCTTTAGGGTGGCAATAAAATTGCATTTCCCACTAAACTAGTTATAAGTTTATCTCATTTCTCTAGGAATGTTTTGATCTAGAAAGACATTTCTTTTCCCCACCAGGCTTTCTACTGGTGAAACACGGAGGCCACATTACCCTCCCATCCAAATATCATTTATATTTCCACCCTGGGACATTTCTCATTCCATTGAGCTCATTCAGAACTGTCTCCCATTTTTCAGGAAAAGTTGTTAATAATGAAACTGGGAATTCATTTTGGCAAACATATTCTGGATACCATACTTGATCAATAGAATCAAAGATTCTTCATTTACTATTTCTTTTCCTTTTCTCTATACACATTACAGCAGAAGAAAACAAAAATTACAGTACTGTTACTCGTAAAATGTCTTAATGGCAGATCAGCCTCCTAGTTTTCTCTATACAGTCCTCACCCAACTACCTACTTACTTACCTACCTACCTACTTGATGTGGATGTTTATAAGATCCCACATAAGTCCCAAGAAATGGCTAAAAGTGACCCAAATTCAAAAGTAGTCCTGAATTTTAGCTGGTATCAGCTACAATACAAGCTCCAGACACAATGTGAAGTTCTAGATGGTACGATCCTTTGTGCCCTTTAACTGCTCAGAATTCAAGAATTTCCTATTTGCTGGTGAATTTCTACATCTCATTACCAGTATTAGTATAGGAGGGAAGTGGGGTGAACTGTAACAATGATTTTCAATTTACTTGAGGGGCAGGCTAGCATAGTCATTAAGAGCTTGGACTTCTGGCCTTCAAATTCCAGTCCTGTTCATACATAATGTATGATCTTGAACGAGTTTCTTAAACTCCTTTTCCACAGTTCCCTCATCTTAATTGGGGATGATATTAATAGTACTTACCGCATTGGGTTATGAAGATTAAATGAGTTAATACACATAAACTACTTAGAAAAGTTCCTGGTACTTGGTAAATCATCAATATTATTAGCTATTATTATATTACTTGGAACCTGAGGATTCCAGGAAAGAACCTCAGGGAGTGAGGGGAACATCAGTTGGTTCACAACCCCACAAAATTTGAATTATTCCATAACTGCAAGATAATGGAAAAATTGTGACATCAGAATAGACTGAATTAGTATAGATTTTCCTTTCCATGGTGAAAATACATAAGTACTAAAAAAAAAAAATAGTATAACAAATAATGTTTTTTTTAAAAGATTGTATTTATTTGTGGGGGGGGAGGAGGGGGGGAGAGAGAGAGAGAGTACAAGAGCAGGCAGAGGGAGAAGCAGACTCCCTGCTGAGGAGGGAGCCTGACTCCACTCTCTGGAGCCCAGAGCTGGGATCATGACCTGAGCCAAAAGCAGAAGCTTAACCAACTGAGCCACCCAGGTGCCCCACAAATAATGTTTTTAAAGATTAAGCAGAATTTTATTTAGAATGACAATTTCAAAGATACTAGCTGGGCTTGAAAAAAGCATGGAAGATATTAGAGAAACCCTTCCTGGAGAAATAAAAGAACTAAAATCTAACCAAGTCGAAATCAAAAAGGCTATTAATGAGGTACAATCAAAACTGGAGGCTCTAACTGCTAGGATAAATGAGGCAGAAGAGAGAATTAGTGATATAGAGGACCAAATGATAGAAAATAAAGAAGCTGAGAAAAAGAGAGATAAACAACTACCAGATCACGAGGGCAGAATTCGAGAGATAAGTGATACCATAAGATGAAATAATATTAGAATAATTGGGATCCCAGAAGAAGAAGAAAGAAAGAGAGGGGCAGAAGGTATATTGGAGCAAATTATAGCAGAGAACGTCCCTAATTTGGGAAAGGAAACAGGCATCAAAATCCAGGAGGCACAGAGAACCCCTCTCAAAATCAATAAAAATAGGTCAACACCCCGACATCTAATAGTAAAACTTACAAGTCTCAGAGACAAAGAGAAAATCCTGAAAGCAGCTCAGGACAAGAGATCTGTAATCTACAATGGTAGAAACATTAGACTGGCAACAGACCTATCCACAGAGACCTGGCAGGCCAGAAAGGACTGGCAGGA
>NW_028035871.1:0-525 GCF_054177405.1 Leptonychotes weddellii | reverse complement strand
GGATGGGGTGACTGGGTGATAGACACTGGGGAGGGTATGTGCTCTGGTAAGCGCTGTGAATTGTGCAAGACTGTTGAATCTCAGATTTGTACCTCTGAGACAAATAATGCAATATATGTTAAGAAAAAAAAAAGAAGAAGAAGAAGGTGGCGGGAGGGGAAGAATGAAGCGGGGGAAATCGGAGGGGTGGACGATCCATGAGAGACGATGGACTCTGAAAAACAGGCTGGGGGTTCTAGAGGGGAGAGGGGTGGGAGGATGGGTTGGCCTGGTGGTGGGTATTGAGGAGGGCACGTTCTGCATGGAGCACTGGGTGTTATGCACAAACAATGAATCATGGAACACTTCATCTAGAACTAATGATGTAATGTGTGGGGATTAACATAAGAATAAAACAAACAAACAAACAAAGAAACAAACAAAATAAATAGAAGATCATATCTACCAGGAGCTCAAGGGCATGGACATGAAGTACTGGAACTGGGTACAGAGCTGAATCAGCAACCTCAAGGACATAAGAACCCC
>NW_028035870.1:0-525 GCF_054177405.1 Leptonychotes weddellii | reverse complement strand
GCCCTTGGACATGTAGAATCAGTTGTCTGCAGTAAATGCAAAGGTTGACTATACCAGCACTGGGTTATCCATAGATTTTTCCTGAGCAAAAGGATGCTTTCTCACGATGACTTCACGAGTCTTCAGGTGGACAGAGATCAACACTTTGCCTCTAGGAGGTAGGAGGTGAAGTCCCTTGCAAACTCTCACTATGGTTTCCCGAATACGATGTCCTGCCTGTATGACAGGGAGACCCTTATGAGCACAGGAGAGGGTGCTGTGACGCTCAGCTGTGGCTGGGCTGGCACTGAGAACCAAACGTGATTCCCTGGCTGACGTCTCTGGGAAGCAGATGCCCACACTGTTAATGAGCCCCTGTCACTGAGCGGTCCAGAGATGGCAGTCCTCAGGGAGAAGGACGATCAAGGACAAAGCCAGAGGAGACCTCGTCTGTCTCTTTTGTTATTTCATATATTTCACAGAGGACAAATAACTCCTGAGAACTCTCCAGCTACCTTAGTCTCATCTGTGAATGTCCCAGATGTT
>NW_028035869.1:0-525 GCF_054177405.1 Leptonychotes weddellii | reverse complement strand
ATTTTGCCCCACAAATGGGGAATACTTTTTTCTATTTCCCAACTCTGATATTGACATATTATGGAAATGTGTTACCACACCAGGCTGACTTACCTTAGAGGAAATATTTGCTCTTTTGTTCATCTTCTTGTTTATTTATTTTGACTCCTGAGTGGGGCAACTCCTTCATTCCTCACCCCTTTGTATGTATGTACCCCATAAAGCTACCTGGTCAAAGAGGATAAACTGCCTGATAAAAGGATCTCCTTCAGCCACAGCCCACAAACATCCAAGGAACCCACTTTCAGCATCTTTTTTTAAATTTTTTATACATTTTTTTAAATTTTTTGTTATGTTAATCATCATACGTTACATCATTAGTTTTTGATGTACTGTTCCATGATTCATTGTTTGTGCATAACACCCAGTGCTCCATGCAGAACGTGCCCTCTTTAATACCCATCACCAGGCTAACCCATCCCCCACCGCCCTCCCCTCTAGAACCCTCAGTTTGTTTTTCAGAGTCCATCGTCTCTCATGGTTCAT
>NW_028035868.1:0-525 GCF_054177405.1 Leptonychotes weddellii | reverse complement strand
CCCGTCCTCATCCTCCCCGTGCTCCCTCCTGTCCTCATCCTCCCCCATGCTCCCTCCCGTCCTCATCCTCTCCGTGCTCCTCATGCTCTCTCCCGTCCTCATTCTCCCCGTGCTCCCTTCTGTCCTCATTCTCCCCCATGCTCCCTCCCGTCCTCATCCTCCCCGTGCTCCTCATGCTCCCTCCCGTCCTCATCCTCCCTGTGCTCCCTCCTGTCCTTATCCTCCCCCGTGTGTGCTCCTCTGTGCTTGCCTATGGAGCACCAGCCTGAGTCTTGGCTCTGTGCCACCTTTGCCGTGGGGACAAACCATGAGAAGAAGTGGAATTTTAAAATTTGTGTTTGTTATCATGGTCATATGAAAATTATTAAATTGAAAAATAGACGGTATGGTTACATGGTTAAAGAAACAAAAAGATCTAAGAGAGCTTTCACTCCCACCCTGTCTCCATCCATAAGATAGTCATTTTAAACAGTTTTTTAAATTTTTCAAAGTTATGGAAAAGATGCAGGAATTCACTTATCAAGC
>NW_028035867.1:0-525 GCF_054177405.1 Leptonychotes weddellii | reverse complement strand
GGGTGGTTAGGGGGTGGGAGTGGTCGGTCTCCGCCCTCCCCGCCCCCTCCCCGGACCTCTAGAGCAGAGCCGCAGGGGTGCAGGTCCGACGGGTCACCAGCGGCCAGTGATGTCATCACTCAGGCCCCAGTAAGGAAGTCAAGACCCCGGAGCACCTGCTGGGAGAGCCTCCAGGCTGGTGAGCAGGAGCAGGAGTGGGAGAGGGGCGCCCCCTCCCCGCAGCCTGCCCTCTGCCTCCTTCCCTGCAGCTGCGGCTGAGGGCACCGTGGCCTGCAAGCCTGCCGTCTGGCGAGCGGGACGTTTCTCGGAGCCCTGTGAGCCGTGCTGGCAGATTCACGGAACCCGAGGAGGGGGTCACGGGAACCTCTGACTTGGAACCGTCGGTCAGAAGCACAGGGGACGATGGGGACTTGTGACTGGCGTCTGAAGGTGGGGGGCAGATGTGTGGGACTGGGCCCTCCACCCGTGGGGCCCGACGCTGTCCCCTGGTGGACCGTGCCACGCCCAGTCCAACCATAGGACGTC
>NW_028035866.1:0-525 GCF_054177405.1 Leptonychotes weddellii | reverse complement strand
ACAGGCATCCAAGGTGGGAAGCTTTCAGGTTTATCAGGCTGCCTGGCCTCGCCCCACAAGGCCCGCCCGGTCGTGGCTGTTGGTTGGGCTGAGGGGCAAGGGCCTGACTGACCTGCGGTGATTCCCTGCAGAGGATTTCGTGTACCAGTTTAAGGGCGAGTGCTACTTCACCAACGGGACGGAGCGGGTGCGGCTCCTGACCAGACACATCTATAACCGGGAGGAGTACGTGCGCTTCGACAGCGACGTGGGGGAGTACCGGCCGGTGACAGAGCTGGGGCGGCCGGACGCGGAGTACTGGAACAGCCAGAAGGACATCTTGGAGCGGACGCGGGCCGAGGAGGACACGGTGTGCAGAAACAACTATGGGAATGAGGAGAGAACGACCTTGCAGCGGCGAGGTGAGCGCCGGCCATTCGCCCTCCGGGGCCCCATCCCCCGGGCCCAGCAGAGTCCCCGCGCGGGGAGGGGCGGGGACGCGGGGCCGAGCTGGGGGACTGACCCGGCGGCCGTGCCCTGTTCCTG
>NW_028035865.1:0-525 GCF_054177405.1 Leptonychotes weddellii | reverse complement strand
TTACACATTCTACAACCATGAAGAAGACTATAGCTCCTCCTCCAAAGGACCTTGAGGTGACACTTGCCCATCCAGAACAGGTTCAGAGTCAACGTCCAAACCTGACTAAAGTCACTGTTCCACCCAGGGACCTGAAAATTACTGTACGTCCGCAACCAGCGTCATCTGAGACAGTTTTTCCGCCAACGACCCTGCATTCAGTGCTGCATTTTGTAAAATATACCCTAGAAAAGGCATACGCAACTTTAACTGAGCAGCCAGAAGAGAACGCTACCACAAACATCAACATATGTGAGCTCTGTACCTGCAAAAATGAGACGCTGTCATGTACTGGTTTCAGTCCAAAGCAGAGGCTCCACAGAGTGCTTGTGCCAGAGCTCAACACCTACAACGGCACCTTCACCATCTTGTAAGAATTGCCTTTCCTCATTTATTCTCTGCCTCCTGCTTGCCATGGCAGCCTTTTCTTTGAGGTCTTCCTGGGCCTTCCTCATCTCCCAACCCATGTTGACTTTCTGTTTTTAC
>NW_028035864.1:0-525 GCF_054177405.1 Leptonychotes weddellii | reverse complement strand
TTTCAATCATCGTTATACCAGTATGATAACATTTTTAAAAGCACAAAATTATCAGTACTAGCAATAGGAAGGTTCCAAAGCAGTTTACTTACTCAGCAAGAGATGACAAAGAGTTAAATTTGTTAAACAGATACAGGTAGATAAAATTCACCTTAATTAAGGAGTATACAATAACTTAAAAAAAATCCTATTCCTCTGCTTGTTTCTTATTTTTCTAAAACTTCCCAAGTTATGTGGGTGGGTGTCTCAGACTCTCTCAAAATGCATAGCGGGTAGCAAATCACGTAATCTCTCAGCCTCCCACTTCTGCAGTCTTTCCTGTAGAACACCTGTTCCCCACTGATCACTGGCCTGAAGGTTTCCATCTCATCAGTATAATCTCAGGGATTAGACAGACTTTTGTCAAGACAAGATAGACCAAGAGTTTTGTTACTTTTGATACCAAAACAGCTGCAAATCTTATTTTACTAACATACTAAGTAAGCAAAGTACATTTACTTTATTCTGACTCAGTTGCTTTCTGCC
>NW_028035863.1:0-525 GCF_054177405.1 Leptonychotes weddellii | reverse complement strand
AGCGGGACCCAGCCCTCCCCACCGTGGCAGAGTCACACGGGTCAACAGGACACTTGTGTGCTCGTTCCGCGGTGGGCTTTACGCTGCGGATGGAGGGGCTCCACGTGCGGTCCTGCCGAGCACAGGGGCTCACAGGAACTAGGAGTAGGGGACCGGTCAGGGGTGCAGCGTGATGTCACGGAAGGACCCCTGGACAGGCATCCCTGAACCTAGACTCCGGCCACGTCCCGACAGATCCGGGGTCCGCGAGCCTGGGACCCGTGCTCCGTAAACGAGCACGCACTTCTCCTGGGCTCTTGGGGACGCCGATGAGCCCCAGCACACCCGCTTCGTGAGCAGCTGGGGACACGTGAAGGTGCAGCGAGCAGGGACGGGTTCTCTGATGCCGGGAAACCAGGCTCCTCTGCATCGAGGTTCACCCACTGGAACTCAACACGCCAAACCCCGTCAGCGTCGCCGGGGCTCCTTCTGTCAGACGCTGGGACGCTCCAGGGGAAGGAGGAGCCAGACCACAGGCTGTAAACA
>NW_028035862.1:0-525 GCF_054177405.1 Leptonychotes weddellii | reverse complement strand
TTCGGATCACTACATTTGTATCTTTGGGGTAAATAAGCTGTAGTGCAATTGCTGGGTTGTATGGTAGCTCTATTTTCAACTTTTTGAGGAACCTCCATACTGTTTTCCAGAGTGGCTGGACCAGCTTGCATTCCCACCAGGATTTGGAAACTCTTGATGACTGTTTGATGGAGGAGGCCCATTAATACCTTCATAAATTTCTTCCAGTGCAGGATAAAATACTTGAGCAAAAAACGCTATCCCCATCTTAGAGCCTGGTTCAGCAGACTGAATCAAAATTCCAAGTCTAAGATACCAAGTAACAGTTCAAACAGAGTATCTGAACAGTTCAAGGCAGTTTGTCATGTCACATCAGCTGCTTTCAGTAGTCTTGAGATTCAGTATTGATAGAAGATACAACACAGGAGAAGATTTTAATGCAGAGGAGTCTAGAACTGAGATGAGATATGGAAGACCAAAAGTAGATATTCTGCTTCCAGATAGAATGGCAAATTATGTCTCTAGTCGATAAAGATCTCTTTCAGT
>NW_028035861.1:0-9997 GCF_054177405.1 Leptonychotes weddellii | reverse complement strand
ATGAAGGGGATGAAATCGGAGGGGGAGATGAACCATGAGAGACTATGGACTCTGAGAAACAAACTGAGGGTACTAGAGGGGAGGAGGGTGGGGGGATGCATTAGCCTCGTGATGGGTATTAAAGAGGCAACGTACTGCATGGAGCACTGGGTGTTATATGCAAACAATGAATCATGGAACACTACATCAAAAACTAATGATGTAATATATGGTGATTAATATAACATAATAAAAAAATAATTAAAAAAAGAGAAATTGACAGAATGTACAAGTCCACAAAATATTGATACATTTTGCTACCTACAAAATGGATTGCTATGCAGTCATTAAAAATGATGTTTCCTGGGGGCGCCTGGGTGGCTCAGTCGTTAAGCGTCTGCCTTCGGCTCAGGTCATGATCCCAGGGTCCTGGGATCGAGCCCCGCATCAGGCTCCCTGCTCTGCGGAGAGCCTGCTTCTCCTTCTCCCACTCCCCCTGCTTGTGTTCCCTCTCTCGCTGTGTCTCTCTCTGTCAAATAAATAAAATCTTTAAAAAAAAAATGATGTTTCCTGAAGAACTGTAGTTTATAGGAATATGCACAAAAATATGCATGCTATCAAATTAAGTGGAACACCAAGATGCAAAACGGTGTAGGCAGTCTCTATCCAATATGTTTCTAATGTGTATTTGCATATATGTTTATACTTTTGCACAGATACATAGAAAGTGATCAATAAATATTTTTGAACATGTAAAGAAAATGATAACTTATATTGGGTGGATCTATTTTATCTAAAATTTAAAATCTATTTTATTTAAAATTTAATTTTATTATCCACTTACCTGGAATCCCTGGTTTTTCTTGAGTGTATTTTTAACCATCATTAAATAAGTAAGTCTCTGTTGCCACAACCTTAGGAGCACAATATATAGAACTGCCCATGGGAGAAGCAGCTCAATTACAAATCAGCTACCAACTGTAGAGGATCAGCCATCAAGGCTTTCACTCTGGAGTTTATAGTTGAAACCACTGTTAGTTTTCTGTTCATGATGTCATGATTTATATGGATGTCACTCTAGGTCAGAAGGCACACCTTGGTAGCATATTTTTCTTCTTCTTTTATTTTTTTAGTACAGTGACACACAGTGTTACATTAATTTCAGGTGTACAACATAGTGATTTGACAACTCTATACGTTATACTGTGCTCACCATGAGTGTAGCTAGCATCTGTCACCACACAACGTTATTACAATACCATCAAGTACATTCCCTACGCCGTACCTTTCATCCCCATGACTTATTCTTTCCATAACTGAAAGCCTGTACCTCATACTCCCCTCCAACCATTTTGCCCATGCTTCCACCCTCTTCTCTTCTGAGGTGTCCACTACGATAATGTGAAATAGAATCATGAGCACCCTACCCGTCCTATTCTAGAAACATATCATGCAAATTTGGTAATTATCCATCCAGATGTTTCAAGTTGATTCAACAACTGAAAAAAAAAAAAAAAAACCCAGACATTTAATTTTTAATTTTGTTTTCACATTTGGGATATATTTCATTATACCTGAAACCCAAAAAAAGTACAAAGAATGTTTCAGAATACCATTCCAGTTGGCAATGTTTAGAAAAAGAGTTCCAAATGACATGCTGACATAATGTTTACAAATACACACATACACATATGCCTTATTTTATGTTCTCAGTGAGGGTCTGTGTGTCTGTGTGTGTGTCCATTCATAAAATACATCAATAATTTCACTCATTATTTATTTATTCCACTAATTTGTACAAAGTGTTCAGTCCTGGCAGATGGATGTGATGAGGACAACAAGAACCATCTGTCCATGCAGGAATCCAGATTACAGAGAAGATGGTCGGGAGATTCCCAAGGACATGGAGGATCCAAGAAGCTGAGGATTTTCACTAAGCAGAGGAGGACAAATGCCAGTTGACTCTAATGCTTTACCAGGCCTCCAGAGGAGGGAGCAGTTTTATAAACTATTTTCATTACTAAGTTCCCTAAGGAGGATTCTAGCATCCAACCCTCTTCCCACCAGTCTGGCATTGTCCTGTGTCCAGCCGCCCCTGGTGAGGGCTTGTCTTTTTCCAACACCAGCAGAGAGTGAGCTGCAGATTCTTTATCCTTCTATCTCTCCCCCCTCCATATTTCTGCTCTTAATGTTTTCTTCTGTGGCAAAAAGGGGAAGAAGGGGAAGAAATAATAATGACACATTTAAAAAAGCCACAAAATTTCTACTTTGGATCTTTGTTCTATCTTAATTGACCCTTTGGGTAAAACTCTCTGCCATGGACTAGACATAAAGAACCATATTTATGACTTTAAAATTCATATCCAAGAAAATATGGCACTTAAATATTCTCAGCCTACGGTAATTTTCACTTCCATACATAACTTAAAAGGCATCATCTTTCAAACATAATTTAGAAGGCAGTGGGAGATGGTGAAAAGGTAGGACTTTTGCAGTATGAAAGACCTGGGTTTAAATCCCCACTGTTCTACCTCCTCTCTGGGATACTCTGGCAGATTCCTGAGCTGCTATTGTTATCAGTTTCTTTATCTGTGTTAAGGAACTAATGAATCTTGAATATAGAAGAAAGAGGGATAGAGTTTAAATACAGAATGACTTTTCAATGATTATTTATTCCTTCCTGTTGAACAGATATGAACATGATCTTTAATTTTCACATTCTTTAAACTGAGGAATGAAAGATAATAACATCTATTGAAAACCTACTATGTTTCAGGCACTGGGTTAAGTGCTTTCATAATCCATTCATTACACTAATTACATTACATTAATCCATTTAATTCTTACAATAACTTTATAAATTAGGAACTATTGTTATCTTTTTTTTTAATAGTCAAGGAAAATGAGGCCTGTAGAGTTGCAGTAATGCGCCTGAAGTTGAAAAGCAGACAGTTGGAGTCGAACTGCCCCATCTCATCTGTGTTGTCACCCACTAGACTATAGATCTCTTCACTAAAGCATCGTATCCAAACATTTCTTTCAAATCAGTGTTATATGAAATTTTAGGGAAGGATTTCCATCTAAAATAGTGAAGCTCTTCATTAAAATATTCCTATCCTGTATATTGTTTAAATGAACTATTATTGATGAGTTACAGCAAAAGGTTAATTCAAGTGATAAATGAAAAATCCTGAGTTCAGATGACAACACTAAAACTGAGCTGATCACCAGATTATGAAATGTCACTAAACTCTTTACCTGTGATCTACTCTTTTCTAATCCCCTGCATCTCTGGGTTGGATATGCTTAATTATTGAAGTTAATCTCAATATTTCCAGTGTATTTTGGTATAAATAAGTGAGAGATTTTTATTTAGAAAGATGCTATGCACATATCTATCTCATTAAGACTAAAACATAATTATATCTTCTTCTAGGTTTAAGGCCACACTTCTCAAAGTAAGAAATTTAAGTATATTAAAGAAAATCCAGGAAGATGAGAATTCTAATACATCAGGTCTTTGGCAATGGAGGATAGATAATTATTTACTCTGAGTAGTAACCATCTACCTTCCTATAGTTGGAGACATGTGCTATGTGTGTGCTTGGGTGCATGTGTACATGTATGATTGTTGGAGAGGAAGTGTGTTGGTCGTGAAGGCCAAGTCAGATCTGATGATTCTCACAAGGCTTCACCAGCCATTGGGCTGAACAAATTTCTGATAATTCTGATGGTTGATTGTATTTCTGTCCAGTAAGCTGCTGGAGGTGAGGGATATGACTCTCTCTGAATCTCTTATCATCTTATACTCTGAGGCTTTCCTTTATGTCTGGCACTTTGGCCCTTCAATCATCACCTCTGCATTCACATTCCAAACTCTTACTGAAGGGTTCCAAAATGTCACGAAGAAAAGATGTATGAATGTATGGAGGAAATGGATAACCCTCAGTTCTATTTATGTTCACCTTAATCTTGCCAGTTAGAAGAGAGACATATATCACTTTCTGGCTGGCAAACTACAAGAAAAGGGCAATTTGCCAAAGGAACACTATATAATTTTTCTCCAAAAGAATAACTGATTTAATATCTTGAGAAGCACCCTTGTCGTGTGTGTGTGTGTGTGTGTGTGTGTATCAGTGGTAAATCTTTATTTGAATAGATCAGTGTTGGTTAATTATCTGATTTACCAAAGGATTCCTAACATATATCCTAATGACAAACAAATATTATTTTTGAGACAGAGGTTGGTTTAGTTTTACTATATATAACACATGTATTTCAGGATAAATAATACTTTGTAGTTTTATTGTCCTGTAGATTCTCAGTAACAATTGTTTGTGATGTATATACAATACCTTCATTTGAGAGGAGGCTGGACTAAATTATCTCTATATGTCTTTCCAGGATTCATGGTATCTTTGTGTACTTGAGCAACCAAAAGAAGAAAAGGCAGAGACTGGTTGGGTTTTTCCATTGTCTGCCATGGCAATCTGGCATCTCTCTTTCCCTTGGGGTGGCTATCACTCTCTTTGAGCTTCTAGGGGCCATTCTCACAGCATGTTTGCAATTATCTTCTAGGGTCTATGTCAGGGTGTTAAATCTAGATCTTACCGAACTGGTTGCATCTTGATAAACTCTCCTTATCTAACTTTACTTTCTTCCTGGGCCTCTTGCTCCAGTCCCTTCAGACTCCAATCCCATATATATTCTTATGATTCCTGTCCATTCCTCCCTTGGCTGATTCAGCTTGTCTCTAACCATCTTATATTGCTTTTCAACCACCTGATACCTTTTACTGACCAGTGCAGCTCCTTTCATCAGAATACCATCCAAGGTTAGCATTAATGATAATTTTAAGAATTACACCACTATCTTTTTCCAGAGTATATCAATATTCCATCTACTGCCAGTGATGGGGTCCTCATTGCTAGAAAGGTGTTGTGTGATCCAGCTCCAAAATTTTATCCTAGATTCTGCTTTCCTTAACCACTTTCAGTATCAACCACAGCAATTGGGTTTCCAGGAAAACAGACTCCAAGTCACACATTAGCATGCAAGAAGTTAACTGATGAGTCTCTTGGAAATGACCTGTGTAGAAACAAAAGAGAGTAGAAATGGACGGAGTAGATATTGGGCTGCAACACAGTCACATCAAGGCCTCAGCTGACCTATGGGAAACTTAAAGTTGGACTGGCTCATTAGGGTTGCCTCATGACAGGGCAAGGAGGCTAGACCTGTATACTTCCACATCAACCAGTCATGCCTCCAGGAACAGTGTGTTTCTTTGGGGAAAATGACTTCCCTCAGCAGAGGGCAATTAGCTGAGAGGATGGACAGCTGAGATCTATTATCCAGCAGCTGGGAGATAAGTCTTTCAGTCTTTTTTTTTTTTTAAAGAGTTTATTTATTTATTTGAGAGAAAGAATGAGATAGAGAGCATGAGAGGGAGGAAGGTCAGAGGGAGAAGCAGACTCCCCACCAAGCAGGGAGCCCGATGTGGGACTCGATCCCGGGACTCCGGGATCATGACCCGAGCCGAAGGCAGTCGCCCAACCAACTGAGCCACCCAGGCACCCAAGTCTTTCAGTCTTGAAGGAAGATCTGGATGGCAGTACACAGCATCCACTAGTACATCTGGTCCATATTGCTTATGTGGGGAAATCACAATCAACTTCTCTCAGGTGGATTATTACTTCTATAGAGACACCCCTCTTTGTAACCCCATATCACAAACTATGCATTACTTTCATATACTGCCATATATTCTTCACATTGAAGACAAGCAAAAAATTTTTACCCTCTTTTAGTCATCCCACGAATCCATGCATAACTTCAGAGAAGACTCACATCTGTATGAGCATATGAACTGAGAACTGATAGTGTATTTGGGGCATGGAACAGTATGTCGGTCATGCAATTTTTCTCTATGGAATGTATAGACATGTTTTGGCTGCTTGAGACTGGACTCAGTTAGAATTGAAAGAGTCTTTTGTCCTCCCCACTTAACAGGCAGAAATCTGGAGTCAGATCTTTTGTGTGCATTTCTTCTATGCTCTCCTATACTAGGTCATGTTATTTAGCAAATAATGAGCTGATCAAAATTTGTGGTATTTTTTTCTTACTCAATTTAGGCTTCTTTCTTTTCCTATTTTGATTTTAATTTATATACATTAAATTTTGATAGTCATCTGTTTTGTGGATGCCAGAAGTGGGAAAAGATCCCAGTGATATTCCCATGATGCTGAGATATTACTGAAAGCTCAAAGAACAAAAGCTTATAAAGAGAAGACAGAGATAAACACTAGAGTTTAGTCACAGTCTCTTCTATTGTATTCAACACACACACACACACACACACAATCACCCACATCCATATATGCTTATCAATCAAAGATTAGCCTCTTAGTTAGACTCTTGATATATCTGAATATAATTACCAATAGCAGCTTTTTATTTGTGGATTTACTTATTTAAAAATGTTAATTTATAATTATTATTTTTAGATTTTATCATTTTTTAGAGTTAATAATTATTTATCTGTACTTACTACTTATTAATTCACTAAGGTCTAGAACACAATAGTAAAAATGTTATAATGTGTATTTTTGGCTAAGGTAATGAATAAGGTCATTGGTGCCCACGCCTCCAATAAAATACTAAGAAAAGACGGTTTTGGCTACCATTTGGGATTGTTTCCCAAACTTTTTATTTTGAGATATTAGACCTATAGAAAGTTGTGAGATTACTAAGAATTCCCATGGATGCTTGAATTTCCCAAATGTTAATATTTTACAATTTTTACTGTATCCATCTCTTTCTTGTTTTCTCTTTCTCTTATTGTCTATTTATGTATATCTAACTTTTTTCTGAACTGTTTGAGAGTAAGTTGAAGACATGATCTCCCCTAACCCCTAAATACTTCTATGTCTTCCTATAAACTGATATATTATTTCACATAATGTCGGGAATGGCCAGCAATCCCTGAATCGATGGATGAAAGATGACTCCAAATTTTGCTGTTGAAGAGACAAGACAAGGGGGTCAACGCTCAGAGACAAAGCCCCTTTGTTCCTCTTTGCTCCCACTTTTATTGGTCCTTCAGGATAATCACAAATCCTTATCACCGTTTCTTAAGCACATGCTGTGTGACAAGGGGCCTTACTGAAACTAGGAGGATCTGTTTACGGGAAAGATATGATATGCTAATCTGCATGTTCTAAGAGTTCTGCTAAACACAAAGGGACAATGCATACATCTCTTAGATCCCCGGGTAGCTGTTTGGGCTAAGAAAGCTTCGGGGAAGGCAACTCCCCATGGCATTCCTACGGCAGAGTGGTCATGCAGGCCTTGGCATTCCAAAGGCCTATACCCTTCTCTGAAACCTTCCCTCGCCCCCAGCAGCCTCCATGTTACATTTTAGCAAGTCAGGTATTATGGCTGATTTCATGCTCCACATTAACCCCAACAATATAACTGCAGTGTAATTATCAAAATTGGGAAATTAACATTGATACAATACTATTATCTAATCTATATACTTGTACAGATTTCACCAATTATCTCAATAATGTTCTGTCACTTCTGGGCACCTGGGTGTCTCAGTTGGTTAAGCAACTGCCTTTTGCTCAGGTCATGATCCCAGGGTCCTGGAATCGAGCCCCACATCGGGCTCCTTGTTCAGTGGGGAGCCTGCTTCTCCCTCTCCCTCTACCTGCTCTTCTGCCTGTTTGTGTTCTCTCTCTGTCAAATAAATAAATAAATAATCTTTAAAAAAGATAATAATAATGTTCTGTCACTTCATAATTATAGTTAAGTATACTTATGACTGCCATTTCTTTCCTTAGAGGATTTACATTTAGTTATGGTTCTTAATAATACATAAAACCTCTGAAAAGGTATGCTGAATTTTGTATTTGTGTGCCTATATTCTTTTCTCTGGGAAAGAGCCTATACATTTCATCAGCTTCTCAAAGAGACCACTAACCCCAAAACAGCTGATGGACTATTGAACTGGGAGGTAAGCAGTGGCAGTATGGGGCCCAGAGGCAGAAATACATGGCTTGTATTTGCTCAAACATGATGGGGATCTAGGTAAAGGGATGCATATGGTTCTTCAAGTTTGTACCTGGTTTTGTTCCACTCAATAGGGCCTGAGAACAGAGAGCATTTGGGATATAAAATCTCAAGGTAGGAGTAAACGATGTGTTTTCAAGGCTCTAGAGAACAGATGCCAAGATGGAATTACACACTGAGGACATTTCTTAGTAGAAATGCCAGTAAAAGAAAAAAGAGAGGGAGACAGAGAACATGGAGAGAGCTTACAGGCAGTGATGAGGTCTGACACCTGTGAAGGAGGGGAAGAACAAAGGATTGTGTACAAAGAGTGTCAGACTGCAGCAAAGTTCTAAGAAAATGCAGCAACTGAAAGTCCATGAGCCAAAACTCTCCACAAGAAAAGTTCCAGGTCAGGCAATGATGGACCTCTTTGGTACCCTGCTATGTTTTGCATTGACTGCAAGCAGTCAATGGGAAGTATGGCCTTGGATCCAATAGAGTGATGGATCCAGAGGACAGCAGCCGGGTCAGGTCTGTTAGTCAACTCTGCTCCCAGTAGCAGATAAGTGGTACGTTTCACACAGGTAAGTTCATCTGGTTTCCCTGCATCACTCCCTTAGGTACCCCAAGCATGTTAGTTGTCAACATGATGGGGGTACAGTCAAGCAAATAGGGGATATGAGCTCTCCCTGAGCAGACTTGACAAACTACAAGTGCCTCATAAATTAGAGTTGAATAAATGTCACTATCGACGTCTATGTTCCATATGGGTTTCTAAATGGTACAGAATATACCTAAATCTCAATACTAACACTCCTATTTATGTTAAAACGTTTAAATGACAGGCAACTGCAATTATATAAATTGGAATATAAAATATCAGAGAGACATTACAGAGTTGACCTCAAAAGCGGTATTTATGTATATATATATTTAAAACTCTTTAGGAGGGGAAAGATGGCAGACGAGTAGGGGACCCTATTTCAACTGGTACCCAGAATTGAGCTGGATATCTACCAGACCACTCTGAGCACCCACGAAACCAGCCTGAGATGTAAGAAGATCTGGATCTCTACAAACAGAATATCACAGGCAGTTGGTTTTGAGGTATGAAGTGGGGAGCTGTGATTCCATGGGCAGATATTGGAGGATAAACGGCAGCGGGAGGGTGCCCGACCGTGGGGATCCTACACCACCAGTGAGTGACAGCCTTGCGCGCTGTGGACGGGGCACAGACTCGCAGATGGGCAGCGGCGGGGAAGGGACTTTAGGGTAGCCCCCGCAGCGGAAACCCGGAGTGGTGGGGTCATGCCTGTGAACTGGGGGCAGCTGGCGGTTTTAGAAGCACAAAGGGCAGAGATGAGCCCCGACCTGGAGGCAGGACTGGGAGCACTGCGGAGGGGTGCACAACCCAGGACGCTGCAGTTTATAGCAGCACAGGACAGAAACGGAGACAGTGTGGCCTGGAGAGCTTACTGAAGAATAGACTGCGATCTCTCTGCTCTGAGGCAGAGGGTTGGAAATGGTCTCTTCTGCTCTGACCGTGGAAGAGACATGGAAAGCCGCCAGGGAAAGCCACCAGAGAACAAAAGCCCCAAAAACTGATTCCCACTAAGCCCATCCCCCGCCACAGGGGTGCAGGGCAACTCCTGCTGAACAGGGTTGCCTGAGTAACAGCATGGCAGGCCCCTCCCGCAGAAGGCAGTCTGGGAAAACAAGAGGCCAGCAACCCTAAGGTCCCAAGAAAACAGGTGCATCTTGCTGGGGTTCTGGTCAATAATTTGGACTCTATACATTCCCTCAAACACCCATCAACAGAATGACTAGGAGGAGGAGCCCCCAAAACAGAAAAGACTCAGAGATTATGACTTATGCTGCAGATTTACAAATGGATGCAGATATAACCAAGATGTTGGAGATGGAATTCAGGCTAGCAATTGTGAAGACAATGGCTAGAATGGAG
>NW_028035860.1:0-525 GCF_054177405.1 Leptonychotes weddellii | reverse complement strand
AGGCCACTGTTAACTCAGATACCAAAACTGGACATCATAAGAAAAGGAAACTAAAGGTCAATCTCTTGTGAGTATAGGTCCTAATAAAATACCAGCAAACAAGTCTAGCAATATATAAAAATAATTATATATCATGATCAAGTGAGATTTATCCCAGAAATGCAAGGTTGGTTTAACATCTGATAATGGGGCGCCTGGGTGGCTCAGTTGGTTAAGTGTCTGCCTTCGGCTCAGGTCATGATCCCGGAGTCCCGGGATCGAGTCCCACATCGGGCTCCCTGCTCGGCGGGGAGTCTGCTTCTCCCTCTGACCCTCCCCCCCTCATGTGCTCTCTGTCTCTCATTCTCCCTCTCTCAAATAAATAAATAAAAAATCTTTAAAAAAAAAAAAAAAAAAACTTGGCTAATGATCATTTCTTAGAAATTCTTACTCTTACTTTAAGCTCTGCAATGGTAGTGGTGGGACCAGGAACTTTCTTTAGTTGCTGGTCAGGTGACAGTGGCCGTGTCTGTGGAGAATAAACCC
>NW_028035859.1:0-525 GCF_054177405.1 Leptonychotes weddellii | reverse complement strand
TTTTATTTATTTGACAGAGCACAAGCAGAGGGAGAGAGAGGGAGAAGCAGGTTCCCTACTGAGCAAGGAGCCCGATATGGGACTCGATCCCAGGACCCCGGGATCACGACCTGGGCCGAAGGCAGCCGCTTAACCGACTGAGCCACCCAGGCGTCCCTCAAAAAAGTTTTTACCAAAGTCTGTAAGACTAAAGTCCCAGGCTGCCTTTCCTACTCCCATCTCAACCACTGGTCTTCATGCCACTCCTCTAACACACCAAGCATGCTCCTGACTCAGGACAGTACTTCTTGTTCTCTCATCTTGGAATAGTCTTCACCCAGAATATTTTAATGTGGTATTTCCATGCATTTCATTTCCATTAATTCCTAAGCCAATTCACATGTCTTACCCCCTCACTTCATTCAAATGTCACTTCCTCAGAGCTGTCTTCCATGGTAATTTTACCTAAAATATTAGTCCCCATCTTCTCTTCCCTGTTTCTGCTTTCTTTTTTATCATAGCATTTATCAATATATATATATATAT
>NW_028035858.1:0-525 GCF_054177405.1 Leptonychotes weddellii | reverse complement strand
AAATATATACCATCCTCCAAATAATGTTTAATACATACCTAAGATGGACCCTCATAATTTGCTCCTTTACTCCTTAAATTCAAGACATAAATTTTAAACTATATGCTGTGTTTCAAATATTAAACTCCTATCCTATTTGAATATATTTTTTAAAATTTTTTAATTTTAATTTTAATTTTTAATTAATTTAATTTAATTTAATTTTATTATGTTATGTTAATCGCCATACATTACATCATTAGTTTTTGATGTAGTGTTCCGTGATTCATTGTTTGCGTATAACACCCAGTGCTCCATTCAGTACGTGCCCTCTTTAATACCAATCACCAGGCTAACCCATCCCCCACCCCCCTCCCCTCTAGAACCCTCAGTTTGTTTCTCAGAGTCCATAGTCTCTCATGGTTTCTCTCCCCCTCTGATGTCCCCCCCCTTCATTTTTCCCTTCCTACTATCTTCTTTTTTTTAATAACATATAATGTATTATTTGTTTCAGAGGTACAGGTCTGTGATTCATCAGTCTTACAC
>NW_028035857.1:0-525 GCF_054177405.1 Leptonychotes weddellii | reverse complement strand
AAAAAAACCAGGAGAGACCCCAGGATGAATGCTAAGCCAACAGAAGACAAACCACCTAGGGACCAAAACCCTAAGAAATCCAACAAGGATGGACCAGGTCAAGTTTTCGAGAGGAGAAAAACCTTAACTGACATGGAAAGCACTAGCAAGAATGTTAGGACCCAAGGAAGCAAGAGGCCGCCTCAGGGAACTCAAGGGGGGGGGGCAGGCAGAGACTCGGTGACACCACATCAGAGACCAAAGGGAAAGCTGATGCGGAGTGTGGGGCAGCAAAGTGGCTCGGAGGCTCAGAGCTATGCTGGCGCCCTCCAGGAAAGGCTGCCTCCGGTATTAGGCCCGGAGAAGCCTCAGGAACAAAGACTCAAGGGAAAAGAGACAAAAACGGAAAGCCACGAAGGAAGGAGCAGCTGAAAAGAGCACCTGGAGAAGTGAGAGCCTCACACAAGGGTGGGGAAAGGGAAGGGTCACCAAGGAAGAGCCCAAGGCCTCCCAAAGGCACAGGTGAAAAGGGGCCAGGGCTGAGGG
>NW_028035856.1:0-525 GCF_054177405.1 Leptonychotes weddellii | reverse complement strand
CCTTTTACGAAGATGGCGCCGAAGACTAAGAAAGAAGCCCCTGCCCCTCCCAAAGCCGAAGCCAAAGCAAAGGCTTTGAAGGCCAAGAAAGCGGTGCTGAAAGGCGTCCACAGTCACAAAAAAAAGAAGATCCGCACGTCACCTACATTCCGACGACCCAAGACACTGCGTCTGCGGAGGCAGCCCAAATATCCTCGAAAGAGCGCCCCCAGGAGAAACAAGCTTGATCACTATGCCATCATCAAGTTCCCCCTGACTACTGAGTCAGCCATGAAGAAAATAGAAGACAACAACACGCTTGTGTTCATTGTGGATGTCAGGGCCAATAAGCACCAGATCAAACAGGCTGTGAAGAAGCTCTATGACATTGACGTGGCCAAGGTCAACACCTTGATCAGACCTGATGGAGAGAAGAAGGCATATGTTCGACTGGCTCCTGACTATGATGCTTTGGATGTTGCCAACAAAATTGGAATCATCTAAACTGAGTCCAGCTGGCTAAATCTAAATATAAATCTTTTCACC
>NW_028035855.1:0-525 GCF_054177405.1 Leptonychotes weddellii | reverse complement strand
TAATGTTTAAAAAGTATTTAAGTGGCTTAACAGTTATCAGTCTATGTTTAACCGCTTCATGTGTCGGTCGTAACCCTTCACATAAACCATATAAAATAATTGAAACTGATGTTCTAATAAATAACGATAATAAGTTATGCTTTAAGCCAGACTTTTCAACAGCAATTGTTAACTCTGAACCGCATAAGTTAGACAAAATTGTTAAAGCTTCTTTTACTCTTTACCAGTTTGAACAGGGTCAAACCATACCTATATGGCAAGATAGGCTACCTGAAGATAAAGAGTATCAAGGACTGCCCATATGTTTAGAGCAAAATGTTAACAATTTATTAGCTACAGATAATAAATATGCTATTGATATAATGGGGGTCGATCCGCAAAGTTTTTTTTATGTACGTTCTGGCTCGGTTTTTGTTTATGATAAACATGGTACGATACACATCGAGGAGAAAATATCATCATATTAGTTAGTCTTATTAGAACAGAATAAAAAACTCTAATTCTATTCAACAATAAACTACTTAA
>NW_028035853.1:0-525 GCF_054177405.1 Leptonychotes weddellii | reverse complement strand
GGTGGCTCAGTTGGTTAAGCGACTGCCTTCGGCTCAGGTCATGATCCTGGAGTCCCGGGATCGAGTCCCACATCAGGCTCCCTGCTCAGCAGGGAGTCTGCTTCTCCCTCTGACCCTCCTCCCTCTCATGCTCTCTGTCTCTCATTCTCTCTCTCGCAAATAAATAAAAAATCTTAAAAAAAAAAAAATTAAAAAAAAATTTTTAATAATGGTAAAGTCTCCGCTTTAGGGAGGAGATCACTGAACTACTTCTCTAGGAGTGTAAACATCTCAGTGGTCGGCCCAAGATTGCAACTGAGGAAGTTGGCATTCCAAGTCTCAAGTGCTAAGCTTTGTGCCTTGAGAGTATCTTAAATTTTATGTTGGTACAGTAGAACCTTTTATTAAATCTGATAATTAGAATGACTCACACTTCTGTCTAAGACCAATAGCGTTCTACCTGTTTTATGCTGTGAAATATTGTGCTGTGGGAGACACATTCTGAATCTTGCATAGGCTTGTTATTAAGCCCTGAAATATCTGGCA
>NW_028035852.1:0-525 GCF_054177405.1 Leptonychotes weddellii | reverse complement strand
GAGAGAGGGAACACAAGTAAAGGGAGAGAGGGAGAAGCAGGCTTCCCGCGGAGCAGGGAGCCTGATGTGGGGCTCGATCCCAGGACTCTGGGATCATGACCTGAGCCGAAGGCAGACACACTACTGAGTGTCTCTGTGAGGGTGTTTTTGAATGAGTTCAACATTTAAATAAGTAAATTGACTTGTGAGTAAGTGATTGAGTAAAGCAGATTGCTCTTCCTAATGTGGGTGGGCCTCATATAATCAACTGAAGGCCTGAACAGAACAAAAGTCTGATCCCCCAGTGAATAAAGGGAATTTCTCCTGCATGACTGCTTTCTAGCTCGGCCATCGGTTTTCCTCCTGCATCTAGACTCAAACTGAAACAGTAACGCTTCCCAGATCTCAAGCTTGCTGGCCTTTGGACTGGAACTCTACCATCAGCTCTTCAGTTCTCTAGCTTGTGGACTGTAGATCTTGGGGCTTGTCAGCCTCCATTATTGCATGACACAATTCCTTATTATATATTTATATATTTCCCATTGG
>NW_028035851.1:0-525 GCF_054177405.1 Leptonychotes weddellii | reverse complement strand
AAAAAAACCAGGAGAGACCCCAGGATGAATGCTAAGCCAACAGAAGACAAACCACCTAGGGACCAAAACCCTAAGAAATCCAACAAGGATGGACCAGGTCAAGTTTTCGAGAGGAGAAAAACCTTAACTGACATGGAAAGCACTAGCAAGAATGTTAGGACCCAAGGAAGCAAGAGGCCGCCTCAGGGAACTCAGGGAGGGGGGGCAGGCAGAGACTCGGTGACACCACATCAGAGACCAAAGGGAAAGCTGATGCGGAGTGTGGGGCAGCAAGGTGGCTCGGAGGCTCAGAGCTATGCTGGCGCCCTCCAGGAAAGGCTGCCTCTGGTATTAGGCCCGGAGAAGCCTCAGGAACAAAGACTCAAGGGAAAAGAGACAAAAACGGAAAGCCACGAAGGAAGGAGCAGCTGAAAAGAGCACCTGGAGAAGTGAGAGCCTCACACAAGGGTGGGGAAAGGGAAGGGTCACCAAGGAAGAGCCCAAGGCCTCCCAAAGGCACAGGTGAAAAGGGGCCAGGGCTGAGGG
>NW_028035850.1:0-9997 GCF_054177405.1 Leptonychotes weddellii | reverse complement strand
ATATCACTGATTCTCTCTTCTGCCTCATTTATCCTAGCAGTTAGAGCCCCCATTTTTTTTTTTTATTTATTTGCGAGAGAGAGAATGAGAGACAGAGAGCATGAGAGGGAGGAGGGTCAGAGGCAGAAGCAGACTGCTGAGCAGGGAGCCTGATGTGGGACTCGATCCCGGGACTCCAGGATCATGACCTGAGCCGAAGGCAGTCGCTTAACCAACTGAGCCACCCAGGCGCCCGAGCCCCCATTTTTGATTGCTCCTCATTAATAGCTTTTTTGATTTCGACTTGGTTAGATTTTAGTTCTTTTATTTCTCCAGAAAGGGTTTCCCTAGTAACCTCCATGCTTTTTTCAAGCCCAGCTAGTATCTTTAAAATCATCATTCTGAACTCTAGGTCTGACATCGTATTAATGTTCATATTGAGTAGGTCCTTGGCAGTCGGTACTGCCTCTTGTTCTTTTTGTTGAGGTGATTTTTTCCATCTTGTCATTTTGTCCAGAGGAGAATAGATTAATAAGAGAACAAAATGCTAACAGGGTAACAATGTCCCCAGAAAATATACTCTAAACAAATCAGAAAAGACCTGAAACCGGGGAAATGAAAGTGAAAGAAAGAAAAAAGAAAAAGAAAAAGGTAAAAACAAACAAACAGAACAAAACAAAACAAAAAAAACAGAATATGATCAAATATGATCAGGCTGGTGCATAAATCCTTGCCACAGACTAGATTTTCAGTGTATTTTGGTCTGTTAGAAGAAAGTGCTTCCCAAATTTTTAAAGAAAGAAAAACTTATATATGTACAAAAATAAGGGTTAATACGATGAAGGGATGGAATATGATTGTAAAGATGAAAATTATAGAAGATTTTTTAAAAGGAATTGATGATAAGAAGTTGCTTGAAAAAAGAAAGAAGAGGATTCAAAAAAAATAAAAAAAGGGAGAGAATGTGATCAGGCAGGAGACTAGAACAAAGCCATACAATAGAGATTTAGGGTATATTTTGATCTGTTAGAAGAAACTGTATCTCAAAATTTTAAAGAGAGAGCAACTTATATATATATATATATATATATGCCAAAAATAAGGGTAAATACTATGAAGGGATAGAATATGACTTTAAAAATGAAATTTTTTTTTTTTAAAAAAGAGAGTGATAAGATGTGGGTTGAAAAAGGGAAAAAGAAAAATTCAAAAAAAAAAAAAGTAAAAAAACATTAACTTTGAAGGACTAAATAATCATGGTAAAAAGCCATGAATTCTATGTGCAGTATTCCTCTAGCGCTGGAGTTCTGCCATTCTCATTGATCGGTAAACTTGGTCTTGGCTCATTCTTCTTGCCAATCTTCTGGGGGAGGGACCTGTTGCCGTGGTTCCCAAATGTCTTTGCCTGAGGTGGAATTGCCCCGCCCTTGCCGGTCCAGGCTAAGTAATCTGCTGGGGTTTGCTCTCAGGAGCTTTTGTTCTCTGCAAGCTTTCCGTGGGGCTCTGGAGACGAGAGTGAAAATGGCGGCCTCCCAATCTCCTCCCGGAGGAGCCGAGAACTCGGGGCCCCCCTCCTCAGTGAGCCCCCAGAGACAAGCAGTCAATCATTCCTGTCTCCCCAGTCTCTGGCCGCACTCCGTGCTCACCCGGCCTGTGACTGAGCATTTCTATCTCTGGCACACGACCCCATGTGGAGTCTCCAAACCCAACAGATCCCTGCAGTGTGCTTCCACATCACGCTTCCTGGGGGAGGAAGGGGAGTCTCCCCGGTTCTGCCACTTGTTGGGTCCCTGCTGGAAGAGCAGGGGCCCGAATGTGCTGTGGATCACAGTTTATGGCAACCCCGAGCTGAGAGCCCACTACTCTGCTCCGTCTCTGCAGCCAGCTTCCCTGCTCCAATAACCTGGGAGCTCTGCTGCCCTCAGGCACCCCCGGTCTTTCTGTGACCCCAAGGGTCCTGAGACCACACTGTCCCACGAGGGTTCCACCCCCTGCTTAGCCACTGGAGCAATGTCCCTCAGTGGAGCCGACTTCTAAAAGTTCTGATTTTGTGCTCTGCTGCTCTATCACTTGCCAGAAGTGGCAGACAGAGGCCCCCTTCCCCGCCATCTGTCTTCCTGAATATTACCTCGGATTCACTTCTCCACATGTCCTACCTTCCAGAAAGTGGTCGCTTTTCTGTTCAGAGAGTTGTTACTATTCTTTTCTTCGATCTTCTGTTGAGTTCGTAGGTGTTCAGAATTGTTTGATCCCTATCAAGCTGAATTCCTGGGACCAGATGAAATCCAGGTCTCCTACTCTTCTGCCATCTTGCTCTGCCCCCCCCTTCCTAGTCATTCTTTTGAGGGATGGTTGAGGGAATGTACAGAGTCCAAAATATCAACCATAATCCAAGCAAAATGCCCCTACAAAGAAATCTGAAGTGGTCCAAAGCTAGCACTCATAGGCCACCAATGCCAGGATTACTGAAAACAATAAAAAGGAAAGAAAAAAGAAAGTAGAAAAAAAAAATAGAAGGGGCGGGGAGAGAGATTATAATCTCTCATGGTGGACACAGCAGTGTGATCTGCCTGTTCCTTCTTGATTTTTGGTCTGTGTGTTAGAAGACACTATTTCCAAAATCGCAAAGAAATCAGAACTTACATATACATCAAGATAAAATTGAATAGAGTGAAAAACGGGCCAGTATGGGCCATCAATCTATAAGACACATATGTGAAACAGAAAATAAAAGTTAAGAAGTGACTTAAAAACAGTTTGTAAAATAGAAATCTATTTTTAACAAGAGCAGGGTTTAAAAAAAAGAAAAAAGACACAAAGAATAAGAAAAGAAATTTAAAAAGAAATGTAAAATTTTAGCATGAAGTATAAGTGAGTCGTGAGGGAACACCTGGAGCTCCCTATATTATGTTTCCCTGGCACTGGAGTTTAACAGTCCTGTGGGAAATAAGCTTATCATTCACCTGTTCTTCCAGTCTATCTTCTAGGGAAGGAGTCTGCTGCGTGGCTTCTCAGGAGTTTTTCCCTGGGTGGACTTGCCCCACCCATTGTCAGGGTGAGCTGGTTGGCTGCTTGGCTTTTGTTCCCTGGCATCTTTCAGCTTCTCTTTAGAGGGCCAGAGCAAACATGGCCATGCAGGAATCTCCGGTCCAGAGCCCCAACTTTGCAGTCCCCCCTCCCCCCCCACCTCTAGCAAATCCTCCAGGTCAATCCATTTTCACATCTGCGAATTCCATACTCTACAGACTGGCACAATTCACGCCTGCCCCACCTCTCCCAGTGAAACCACAGGAATACGGGGGCGCCTCTGCACCTTGTGACTCCATAACTGCCAGCAGCCATGGGCTCACGCATGCACCCTCCTCTGCAACTCCTAGGTCATGCTGGGTGCCACCCCAGCATCTCCTTGTGGGCCCCAGCACCCTGAGAGCTGTCCCTGCCTTGAGCACAAGCAGTTCTATATCTCCCATAGGATGTTAGATAGCCTGCACCTTCTAGTCCTTTTCAGGGTGATCAGGCAGAGGGCGGTCTCCCTATCGTCTTGGCTCCTGGTTTATGGTGTCCAGAGCTGAAAGTTCCCTCTGGTCTCGCTGACCACAACCAGTCTCCCCACTCTACTGTTTGAGCACTCTATTGGTTCAGGCTCCCCTGCTCTTTCTGAGTCTCCTGGAATCCTGATACCACAAGGATCCACCTAGAATTCTACCCTACTCACACCCTGTGCCCTTTCAGAAGGGGGTTCCTCTCATTAGAGTAGATTTCCAAGGGTCCCGGTTTTTTTTGCTCCAGTGTTATATCACTTTCAGGCAGCTGTCTTTTTTTTTTTTTTAAGATTTTATTTATTTTTTAGAGAGCGAGCGAGAGAGAAACAGCATGAGAGGGGAGAGGGTCAGAGGGAGAAGCAGGCTCCCCGCCGAGCCGGGAGCCCGATGTGGGACTCGATCCCAGGACCCCGGGATCATGACCTGAGCCGAAGGCAGACGCTTAACCATCTGAGCCACCCAGGCGCCCTCAGGCAGCTGTCTTATGGAGGTTCCCTCCCAACTCTGCTTATCTTCAGATATTTCCCCTGAAGATTCAAGGTTCCACACCTCTTACCTCAAAAAAAGTAGTAATTTTTCTGCTTGTGGAACTCCAGATAAATCTTGTCACATCTCAGGTTGAATTTGTGTGTGTTCAGAATGGTTTGATAGATATCCAGCTAAATTCAAGAGACCAGATGAAAGGAGGTCCCCTACTCTGCCATCATCTTGCCTCAATCCCCACAAATTTAGTTTTTTAAAAAATATTGAGGGCGCCTGGGTGGCTCAGTTGGTTAAGTGTCTGCCTTCAACTCAGGTCATGGTCCCGGGGTCCTGGGATTGAGCCCCACTTCAGGCTTTCTGCTCAGTGGAGAGCCCATTTCTCCCTCTCCCTCTGCCTGCCTATCTCTCTCTCTCTGTCTGTCAAATAAATACATAAAATCTTTAAAAAATAAAGAAAAAATATGACTCTTTTTTTAAGGATTTATTTATTTATTTTAGATGGAGAGAGAGCATGAGTGAGAGGGGCAAAGGGAGAGGGAGAGAGAATCTCAAACCAACTCCATGCTGAGTACAGAGCCTGATGTGGGGCTCAGTCTCATGACCCAGAGATCACTATCTGAGCCAAAACTAAGAGTTGGATGCTCAACCAACTGCACCACCCAGGCACCCCTTTTCTTTTTAAAGTAAGTGCAAAACACTTTGGTTAGTTTTTTGTCAGATTTCCCAAGGATTTCTCAGCTACAGCAGTGTCTGCAGCGAGTGATAGTCAGCAATTAAAGTATCTACACGAACTACACCATCTGTCAGGTAAGAATTTCCTCTGCCCTTCACAGGAGAAAATCAAATTTAATAGCATACATACAGACAATCCACACAGACATGGAAATTTCAGAGAGTCAGGCAACAGGATGCTTCTCTGAGCTAAGGGGAAGGGTATGGTCTATGTAGCAGTTTAAATGAAGCAAAAAAAAGAAATGAAGATGGATTGATAGATGGATAGAAGAATGCATAGATAAGACGTGATCAGGCAAGCATAATAAAATGTTAATGGTAGAATCTAGTTTGTTAGGTATATGGATACCCTCTGTAAAATTTATTCGAGTTTTCTGTATGTTTGAAAATTTTTATGATGAAACAATAAGGGGAGAAAAACTACACTAGTAATTAGGTAAACAAAAAAAATCAACAACAAATGGTAATGAGTCATATTTGTCTTATTTATTTATTTATTTGTTTATTTATTTTTATTTGAGTATAGCTGCCCTTAGATGTATATTTATGGCATACTGAGCAGGCACAGAATGATAATGATACTTCTGTTATAAAATATGCTAATATAACAACATTATGCATTTTCTTTAGGTAAAACATGTATGCAGTTACAAAACCTTATATACACTTACATAAATTGCATATACTCTCACAGAAGATAAGTCATTTATTTAAAACACATTCATACAGACAAACTAATAAAATCTTAGCAGTAACCAGTGGTGATGGTCAAGGAGACATTAGCCTGATCTTGTAAAGCTTTAATATTTTACAAAAATACTGTTGCTAGGAATCACTTCAAAAATAAACTAAAAATAATATTAAATACATATTTATATTCCCTTCCTTCCTATTAAGGATCCAAGCTATCTGTGGCAATATGAACTATGAGTACTTATTGCTCTTAACACAAAGCCTTCCCCAAAGGATCTTTCTTTTTCTGGGGCCTAAAATTTTGTCTCTAGCTCTCAGAAGACTAAAGCCTTCTCCCCCTTTAACCCCTCATCAAGCTTATGAAGTGATTAAGTGTGAAGGCTCTGGACACAGCCAACCTGGAATCGAATCATTCAACACTACTTCAAGTCTCTGCCACTTTCTAAATATGGACTTTAGGTAGGTTACTTAAACCACATCGTGCTTTCAGTTCCCTCATCTATTAAATAATAATAATAATAATAATAATAATACCTCACCGGCTATTGTGAAGATTACATGAATAAATACATGTTAAGTATGTAGAATAGCTCTAAGCACATAGAAGATTGTCAAAAAATGTTAGCTAGTATTACCTGTGAAATCTGCATAATTTTGACTAATAGTTCTGACTGCTATGTTTTAGTCAAAAGAAGCTATCATTCCTGTTTCTCTGATTCATTTAAATTTTATAAGAAATTTAAGGAATATTTTTCTTTCTGAGGCAATGGTTAGATTTAAAAATTTTGTAAGGCAAAAAAAATATGGATGCTGAAAAACTATGTCAGTTTATAACCAAAGCCTAGTTTAGGAGTATAAACATGTTTGATCTCCCCAAACACACCTCACTTGAAATGCTTTTCGTTTCACTTCTGCTAATCCAAATCTGTTCTGTCTTTCAAGGACAAGTTGAAATTCTACCTTGTCCAGAAAGTTTTCCCTGAATGTAGCCTTCATTAATTGCTTTCTCTTCCAAATTTCTAGAACATTTTTAGTTGGTACCAAGCAGTGTAATTTTTAGTTCAATAATGTCTCTTATCACTTTTTAGTAATTCAATGTTTAGTCTTAAGTATGAGAATGAAATATATATCACCTCCCTAACCACCAGGAGTGAGCCACATGACTCACATGGCATATTACCTTCCTTACTAAGCCTAGTGATAAAAAGAAATGTAGTGGGCATTGCAGACACATATAGTCTGATAGCCACACCTAATGTAAATGAAAGTATATGATGATTGTTTAATAGCAGGTTTACTGGGTTCATCACTGGGATCTCTTAGAACCTGGCATAATGTTCTGCACATAATGAATATCTGTTGGATGGAGGCATCAAGGAACAGCAATGCTGACACACTACAAAAGTATAAAGTGAATCTACTGAAACCTAATGAAATAATGAATATTTAGATTAAAATGGCTATTTTGGCACAAGTCATGGTTTAAGGTAAAGAAAATATTTTCCTTCAATTTATTAAAACAATAACTTTGTACTGGCTAAATCTTGATCAGAGAGATAACTTTTTGTTAGAATTCATTTTTGAAGCTATCTGGTCTTGGACTTTTATTCATTGAGAGATTTTTGATTACAGGTTCAATCTCCTTGCTTATTATTGGCCTGTTTAGATTTTTTATTCATGATTAAGCCTTGACAATTTGTGTTTTTCTAGGAATTTACTCATTTTTTCTAAATTATCTAATTTGGGAATATAATTGTTCACAGTAGTCTCATTACTTTTTGTATTTCTGTGGTATCAGTTGTAATGTCTCCTTTTTCATTTATAAGTGTATTAATTTGAGTCATCTCTCTTTTTTTTAAGGTGTAGCTAAGTTTGTCAACTTTATCTTTTCATAAACCAATTCTTAGTTTGCCAATATTTTCTATTTTCTTTCTATCTCTAATTAATTTATTTCTGCTCTAATCTTTCTTTTCTTCTGCTAAGTGATATAAGCCAGTTATAGAAAGAAAAAGAAAAATAATATTTGGTATTATTTATATGGGGAACCTTTTTTTAAAAATCCAATTTCATGAAAATAGAGAATAGAATTGTGGTTTCCAGGGGCTGGGGAAAGAGGGAAATGGGGTTATGTAGGTCATGGTTGCATATATTCAGTTAAGAATAAGTTCTGAGATCTACTATACAGTATAGTGACTATAATTGATAACATGGTATTGTATACTTAAAAGTTGCTGAGAGTAAACTTTAAGCATACTTAACACACACACACAAAAGTTGACTATGTTAACTGTGAGGTGGTGGCTGGATGTGCTCATTATATTGACATTGGTAATGTTGAAATTCTACAGTGTATATGTACATCGAATCAACACCTTGCACACTTTAAATATATGCAAGCATATTTGTCAATTATTCATCAATAAAGTTAAAAAACAATCTGTAAGAAAGAAGAATAATTTTTTATCAATAGAGGACATTTCTGGAAATAAGGCTGTTATGTGATCATCTTGATCAACTGAGAAATATTCCTGGAAAGGAGGGCCCTGTTCTGCAATCAGAAATAGGAAGTTACCAGTGTAAAATACAGAACACAAATTCCCATCAGTCAAATAAATTACTTAGTACTAAACAAACACTTCATTCCATTATGAGCTGGAGAGAAAAGCAGTGATGTAATTCTTAAATGCATGTAACTGCGATTTGCATTTTTATACCAGTTTCCTTACAAAACCCCTGTCAATTTACTTTTTCTTTCAGTGCCCTCAACTATAAAAGAGAAAGGAAAAATTTTATAAATTGTGGGGACCCTAAGTAAGTCATTTCTATAAAATAATGTATTCGAGGGGCTTTGCAAATTTTAAAGTGCTAAATTAAAGTAATATAGGAACACAAGAGACTTTTGTTAGTATTATTACACTTTTCACCACTCCCAGTCACCTATATGCCATTCTATACCATGGCTATGACCATAATTTGGTGCCTAACTGCACAGTTCTATGTCTGAAATGCATTTAAAAATAAAAATAAAAATGATGAAAATGACCTCTTTTTTATGTCTTGTAGTTCTCTTTTCTTTTAAAAAAAAAATATTTATTGGGCACCTGGGTGGCTCAGTTGGTTAAGCGACTGCCTTCGGCTCAGGTCATGATCCTGGAGTCCTGGGATTGAGTCCCACATCAGGCTCCCTGCTCAGCGGGGGGTCTGCTTCTCCCTCTGACCCTCTTCCCTCTCTTGCTATCTGTCTCTCATTCTCTCTCTCTCAAATAAATACATAAAATCTTAAAAAAATAAAAATAATAAAAATAAAAAAATATTTATTCATTTATTTGAGAGACAGAGAGAAAGAGAGAGAGAGAAATCAGAGGAGGGGCAGAGGGAGAGGGAGAATCACAAATAGACTCCCTGCTTAGCACAGAGGCCAACACAGGGCTCAATCTCAGGACCCTGAGATCATGACCTGAACCAAAATCAAGAGTCAGATGTTCAATGGACTGAGTCACCCAGGTGCCCCAATCTCTTCATTTTCAAAAATATTTTCCTCCTCCTTTTCCATCTGTCTCCTCTAATTTCTAACTCATTCCTTTGCTTCACTAATTTCATTTCTTCATAACTCCTCTACCAACTTTTTTCTTTTCTCTCTATATTGTTTCTTCCTCTTCTTCACTCCCCATTGTCATTTTTCTCCCTATACTTTTGCCTTGTTTGCTGTCTCAGTCACAGCTTTCTTTGACATCTGTCATGACTCTCTCCTCTCTTCCATCCCTAGCATCTGTGTGTGTGTTTGTCTCTGTTTATCTGTATCACTATTTGTTTCTCGGTCTCTGTAACTCTATCTTTTTGCTGACTTTTTCTTTAACACACCCCAACTAAGCTCAAATCTCTCCAATGATAGATTATTCACTAGGAACTGTAATCTAAACTTTTGACATGTAAACTTTTCATCAGTTGGTAGTGTGTCATGAGAATCTCCACTCCTCATAGAGCTACATACTGTTATTTATGGTTATTTCAAAGATTTTTTTCTGTTTGGGGGAAGTTGGAAGATGGTGGCAGAGTAGGAAGACCTTAGGTTTGCCTTGTCCCACAAATACAAATAGATAAATATCAAATCATCCAAAATACCCTAGCAATTGACCTTAAGACTGCCATAACAAAATTCACAATTAAAGATAAAGAAGAGGCCACACTACGGGATATAAAATCAATGCACAGAAATCAGTGGCATTCCTATACACCAACAACAAGACAGAAGAAAGAGAAATTAAGGAGTCGATCCCATTGACAATTGCACCCAAAACCATAAGATACCTAGGAATAAATCTAACCAAAGAGACAAAGGATCTGTACTCAGAAAACTATAAAATCCTCATGAAAGAAATTGAGGAAGACACAAAGAAATGGAAAAACGTTCCATGCTCATGGATTGGAAGAACAAATATTGTGAAGATGTCAATGCTACCTAGAGCAATCTACACATTCAATGCAATCCCCATCAAAATACCATCCAGTTTTTTCAAAGAAATGGAACAAATCATCCTAAAATTTGTATGGAACCAGAAAAGACCCCA
>NW_028035849.1:161-1000 GCF_054177405.1 Leptonychotes weddellii | reverse complement strand
AACGCCCTCTGTGATTTCCCTTTCTCCTCAGGGAAACTTCCACCTCTCTTTCTATCCTCACATCACCTTCTCACCCTCTGTGCTTCAGCCACATGAGCTTCTTTCCTCAAATGTACTAAATGCTCTGTCTTATCTCTCCGGCTAGGCATATGCTGCTGCTTCTGCCTGAAATATGCTCCCACCCCCAACCCTGAACATTGCTAAATCCCACTCACCTTTCAGATCTCAGCTCCATCAGCAAATCTTGCCTATTCCCCCCATCTAAGTCAGTCATTCTTTTATGAGTTCCTATACATCCTGTGCAAATGCATTCTGTTTAATACCACCCTGTGCAGTACTGTTAATGCTGTTTGTCTCTGAAATATACTCTAAAGCCATATATAAATTATAAAATATTTCAATATGAAAACCCATTACATTACTCTGTGTGTGTTTGTGTGTGTGTGTATCTTCTTCATCATGTCCTGCATCTTAATGTCTTTCTTTCAGTCAATGAGAGCTAGGGGCTGAGCAGACTGTTCTGTATACCCTTGACCAGTGAATGTCAAGGTACACTTTTGGAATGTTCTCCAGTTAGTACCTACAGCATGATCCTGAAGTGAGCATGTTTGGCAATATATGCTGTTTCCTCTACAGGAGACTTTCTCCCTGACGTGTGTATATATTGTGTCCTGGAGAACAGTTCTGACAGCAGTAGCTGAGGACAAGGATGGCAATGATGATGCCACACGTGGCTCAGATAACCCAAGGAGGAGTATCACACTGGAGGCTAGTATACACTTCTTTTTTTTTTTTTTTATTCTTATGTTAATCCCCATACATTACATCATTAGTTCTAG
>NW_028035848.1:0-525 GCF_054177405.1 Leptonychotes weddellii | reverse complement strand
CTCCCCCGCCGTCTATCCTCCCGAATATCATCTTGGATTCACTTCTCCGTACGTCCTACCTTCCAGAAAGTGGTCGCTTTTCTTATGAGAGAGTTGTTGCTCTTCTTTTCTTCGATCTCCTGTTGAGTTTGTAGGTGTTCAGAATGGTTTGATCCCTATCCAGCTGAATTCCTGAGAGGAGACGAAATCCAGGTCTCCTACTCCTCCGCCATCTTGTTCCCGCCCCCATGATTCTGATTTCTAAGAATGGTCCACAAAGATGGCAAGTTACATGGGGCTCAGGATTTGCTGCCCCAGAAACAAAAATCAAATACAAGGCATCTCTATATAAGTAGTTGCTTTTACTCTTGGCCTTGATCCTATTGATACAATACGCACTGCTGCTGCTGGAGAGAAAAATCTTGAAATGTTTATAGAAAGTCATGATTCATAAAATGCAAATCATAAAGCAAAGTCATGTAGAGGTGGAAAGGACACAAGCCAAACCCTCTCATAGTCAAGAAAGCATAAGCTCAAGAGACTTAT
>NW_028035847.1:0-525 GCF_054177405.1 Leptonychotes weddellii | reverse complement strand
CTGCTCCTCTGGCCCCGTCACTGCTCCTCTGGCTCCCACGCTCCTCCGGCTTCATCGTTTTCTGCCCACCCCTCCGGGCCCTCCACCTGCGGTCCACGTTCTCTGCAGCCCAAGGGATCTTTCCACACAGCTGATCTGATGACGGCCTGCGTGCCCCCACCTCCACTCCTCCTGACTTCGCACCGCCTACAGACCGCAGCCCTGCTTTGTCAGGCCGGCCCGCGCCTTCTTGGGGAGGCTTCCGTTCGCCACACCTGCCCTTGCTCCATCTGCCGGGGGCCAGGGCAGGTCCCCGGTTCGTCTGGCACCGGCCTCCGTGGCTCTAACAGCCTCCTGTGCCCTCCCCGGGTAGGTCAGAAGCCGCCTACGGTGCTCCTCTCTCCGGCTTTGAACCTACCGCTGGCTGGTGAATCCGCCCTTCCCCCAGGAGCTGCACTCTCTACCTGGTGCCTCTTCCCTGTGGGTGGGGAGCCTTGGGAACAGGGATCCTGAAACTAGACTGCCCGGACTGGCAACATTTTGCAT
>NW_028035846.1:0-525 GCF_054177405.1 Leptonychotes weddellii | reverse complement strand
AGCAAAAAAGCTATTAATTAACAGGCATACGTTAACACATGAAGAGTGTTCTAAGCAGTGAATATTAATTGAATTCTTTTCCGCATTTATGTGCCCTATAATTTCAGAAATCTTTTTGTCTCCATTTGTGGTTGATTTTTACACTGGTCATGATTGGAAATTCCTCTCTTGCAGACCAGATTTGGGGTGATTTTCAGTTAACTTCTTTTAACTAAATTTTGCAATTTCATAAAATTTTCATAAAATTTTTCAAATTCAAAACTGTACATTTATCAGAAATTATTAAAGCCTGATGTTTTTAATAAATTACCAAGTATTTCCTCAAAAAAAAAAAAAAAAAGAAGAACAGAAATTTGAGACTTACAGGTCACCAAAAATTGTACCAACATACACAGAATGGGAGTCCCAGAGAGATAGAAGAGAAAGATGATGAAAGAATATTTGCATATATAATGGCCTAAAAATCCCCAAATTTGATGAAAAGCATTAATCTACACATCTAAAAAGCTGAACAAACTTCAAGTA
>NW_028035845.1:0-525 GCF_054177405.1 Leptonychotes weddellii | reverse complement strand
AGGGAAAATGAAGGGGGGGGGAATCGGAGGGAGAGATGAACCATGAGAGAATATGGACTCTGAGAAACAGAGGGTGTTTTAGAGGGCAGGGGGGAGGAGGGATTGGTTGGCCTGGTGTTAGGTATTAAGGAGGGCACATACTACATGGAGCACTGGGTGTTATACAAAAACACCAAAAACTAATGATGTATTGTATGGTGACTAACATAACATAATAAAATTTAAAAATAAATAAATAAACAATACCACACACACATCCCATGCACACACCATAGACACACCACTCTCAGCACACATATACCACCCCAAACGACGCTGCACATACAGCATGCACATAGCACACAAGTAACCCACGCACAACACATACACCACAAACATATTGCACGTATATCATACATACACACCACAACACACCCACCCAGTATTTTTGGGTTTTTTTAATTTTTTTTATTTTTTAGCAGTGTCCTCATGTGGTTTATTATGATTCCATCTCACGAGGCAGGTGGGCGGGCGGCAGCGACACAC
>NW_028035844.1:0-525 GCF_054177405.1 Leptonychotes weddellii | reverse complement strand
AGCTCTATTTTCAACTTTTTGAGGAACCTCCATACAGTTTTCCAGAGTGGCTGCACCAGCTTGCATTCCCACCAACAGTGTAGGAGGGTTCCCCTTTCTCCGCATCCCCGCCAACATCTGTCGTTTCCTGACTTGTAAATTCTAGCCATTCTGACTGGTGTGAGGTGGTATCTCATTGAGGTTTTGATTTGGATTTCCCGCATTCATGATGTTTTATGATAGAAATATTTCTTTTCAAAATACTGTTTTCTTTGTTTTTTTTTTAAAGAGATGTTGTTGTAAATTTATACTCCATCCTCTTTATTTTTATTTTTTTTATTTTTTTATTTTATTTTTTTTTTAAAGATTTTATTTATTTATTTGAGACAGAGAGAATGAGAGACAGAGAGCATGAGAGGGAGGAGGGTCAGAGGGAGAAGCAGACTCCCTGCCGAGCAGGGAGCCCGATGCGGGACTCGATCCAGGGACTCCAGGATCATGACCTGAGCCGAAGGCAGTCGCTTAACCAACTGAGCCACCCAGGCG
>NW_028035843.1:0-525 GCF_054177405.1 Leptonychotes weddellii | reverse complement strand
CAAATGGCAAGATCTCATTCCTTTTGATGGCTGCATAATATTCCATTGTATATATATACCACATCTTCTTTATCCAGTGCTAGTGGTAGAATTATATTTTCTGATAGGCTAGACTTGAATGAAAAAGCGAAAAAAAAAGGGGGCAAAGATCTTTCTCTCTTAGTAGCCCCCGGATTTTAAAATATTTGCAGGCCCCTTCGGATGACCATGATTTGTCAACATTCTAGAACGCCTTTGCTTCCCACGAACCCCAGTATCAGCATACACTGACTTCTGTCTGGGCGGGCACACATGCGGACCGCAGGCCCCACCCTCCGTCCTCCCTCCAGATGAACTGGGCTCTGGACCGGGCAGCCAAAGGGCTCTATCACATGCTTACACTGACATCAGGGACTCAGGTGTGAGCACGAACACCACCACCTCACTTCTCTAATCAAGACGGTTGACATTTAAATGAAGAGGCACAAAGATTTTAAATAAAACACCCCCTGGGAGGCAAAAGAAAAATGCCCACCCGTTTACCGA
>NW_028035842.1:0-525 GCF_054177405.1 Leptonychotes weddellii | reverse complement strand
GGAGGCAGGAGCTGTGGCTTATTTATCTGTCTCCTCGTGCTTGGTGACCCCTTGTTGAACTGGGAAGATACGATCTCTCCTCTTTGAAGGTATGACGGCTGCAGGGAGGCAGAAGCCCCAGAAACTACCTCTGAGAGTGACCCAAGATGGACATGACCTCCACTAAGGAGTCCAGTGGTCCCTGCTTGGACGTAGAGACAGACAGCCTGGGTTAGCTCACAAAGGCAGGAACTCCTGGCATGATGCCTTGAAGCTCTTTGCCGACCTTCAAGAAACCAGGTGTGGACTCCTCGACCTCCACTTCATGCCTCAAGAAGAAAGGTTATCCAAGCAGGTGGCAGAGAACCAAGCCATGCAAAGGAGACTGGGGCCTGTCCATGGCGACTCAAGCTGGTCTGATGAGCTGAGATGCCTGGGTCTCCTGGTTCCCACATCTGCTGCCAGCCGTGGGCTCTGGGTCCCTGCATCAGCCTCGGTCTCTGGGCGACAAGGCCCAACCCTGACACTTACTGGACGCTCCCAGCA
>NW_028035841.1:0-525 GCF_054177405.1 Leptonychotes weddellii | reverse complement strand
CCGTCACATGCAAATATAGACTTCATCTTAAAAAAATCCTGTTCTCAAATGACTCCTACATTTCTTGGTTAGAAAATTGGAATAATTGCCCTGTAATTAATCAAAATGGAAGGAAGGAAGGAGGGAAGGAAGGAAGGAAGGAAGGAGGGAGGGAGGGAAGGAAAGAGAAAGAAAAAGAAAGAAAGAAAGAAAGAAAGAAAGAAAGAAAGAAAGAAAGAAAGAAAGAAAGAAAGAAAGAAAGAAAGAAAAAGAAAGAAAGAAAGAAAGAAAGAAAGAAAGAAAGAAAGAAAGAAGAAAGAAAGAAAGAAAGAAAGAGAAAGAAAGAGAAAGGAAATAAGTATATTTTGGGGGAAGAGGAAGAGTTATATTTTAGATTGTTAATTTTGAAGTCACCATGGAGGACTGAAAGATTAAAATATGTCTAATATTTAAATGAGTTTAAAATTTTATGGCATACTTTTACAACATACTAATATATGAGAAAGAACTTAGCACACTTTCCTTAAAGTAGTGTTGTATGGTAGA
>NW_028035840.1:0-525 GCF_054177405.1 Leptonychotes weddellii | reverse complement strand
GTTTACTCTTCCAATCCATGAGCATGGAATGTTTTTCCATCTTTTTGTACCTTCTTCAATTTCTTTCATGAGGGTTCTGTAGTTCCTAGATCCTTTACCTCTTTGGTTAAGTTTATTCCAAGGTATCTTATGGTTTTTCGTGCTGTTGTAAATGGAATCGATGCTCTAATTTCTCTTTCTACAGTTACATTGATAGTATATAAGAAAGCAACTGATTTCTGTGCTTTGATTTTGTATCCTGCCACCTTACTGACTTGCTGTATGAGTTCTAGTAATTTGGGGGTGGAGTCTTTTGGGTTTTCCACATAAACTATCATGTCATCTGTGAAGAGACAGAGTTTGACTTCTTCTTTGCCAATTTGAATACATTTTATTTCTTTTTGTTTTCTGATTACTGTTGCTAGGACTTCTAATGCTATGTTGAACAATAGTGGCGAGAGTGGGCATCCTTGTCGTGTTCCTGATCTTAAGGGAAAGGCTCTCAGCTTTTCCCCATTGAGAATGATATTTGCTGTGGGTTTTTCA
>NW_028035839.1:0-525 GCF_054177405.1 Leptonychotes weddellii | reverse complement strand
GGGCTTAATAAGGCACATTCTTCCACGTACACAGGGTTAGTCAAGTGAAGCAATGGGAGCGGAGAAGGAATAAAGAAATCTGTAACGGGCTGTGATCAATTAATTGTAAACACCATTGTACTCAGACCTTAACACAGGACAAGAGAACAAAGAAGGGAATGCACAGTGTGCTGTTTACAGCTGGCTTCCTATCTACAAAACATCTTCTGCTGCGTACTTTAGAACAGACCACACAGATCCCAAGGGCATTTCACTCTGATCCTTTCGGGTTATTTTTAACTCTGCAATCTCAAGTTTTCTCAGAGATCTCGGAGTCTGAACGAACATGCACTAGTGGTCGTTATGGCGTTGTTTCCCACACTTTAGGATAGCATAATGAGTAAAGTTATTAACAACAATTATAGCTACTACAATTGGTAAAAAACCCACAACAGGATAAGAGATAATTTGACAGCAAAAATATAAAAAAGGAGGAGGAAATTGATAACAACTGTGTAGGCAAATGACAATAAGTTGCCAACATAG
>NW_028035838.1:0-9998 GCF_054177405.1 Leptonychotes weddellii | reverse complement strand
CCTGGGTGGCTCAGTTGGTTAAGCGACTGCCTTCAGCTCAGGTCATGATCCCAGGGTCCTGGGATCGAGTCCCGCATCGGGCTCCCTGCTCCGCGGGGAGCCTGCTTCTCCCTCTCCCACTCCCCCTGCTTGTGTTCCCTCTCTCGCTGTGTCTCTCTCTGTCAAATAAATAAATAAAATCTTTAAAAAAAAAAAAAAAGAAACAGAGTTTAGACAACTTGTCCAGCCATATAATTAATAAGTGGTGGTGCCAGGATTACAGTTTAGAAAGTTTGGCTCCAGAGCCCATAAGCTATACTGCCTCTCTAAACAGTCTATTCTTGTAACCTTCCCTGCCTACTCTCTCCTCCTCTGAAATACACATACAGGCACACAAGTTCCAGCCCTTTCTTCCTGCAAATCTTCCTTCCATCCCCACACCACATACCTATGCAAACACCAAGCTCTTCTGTATCTGCGTGCCTTTGTTCATCTTTCAGCACCCACCAGAGCAACCACCACCACCCTTCTTTTGTTTGCTCTCCACAGCAGCTTCCCAACCTTCAAATTTCATTAAAATCCATCACCTTCTTCGTTTTCTACTTCTATCTCCAACAGCACCAATCCCTCCCTCCTCTCCTTTTAAAGCATCATCTACCTCACACTTTACACCTAATTCTATATTCATGGTGGTGGTAATGAGACTGCACATTTTTATTTTTTAAAAGATTTTATTTATTTATTTGACAGAGAGAGACACAGCGAGAGAAGGAACACAAGCAGGGGGAATGGCAGAGGGAGAGGGAGAAGCAGGCTTCCCGCTGAGCAGGGAGCCCGACGCAGGGCTCGATCCCAGGACCCTGGGATCATGACCTGAGCCGAAGGCAGATGCTTAACGACTGAGCCACCCAGGCGCCCAAGACTGCACATTTTTAAAGACCAAGGATATAAGGAAAGATAAAGCAAGCAACTTAGTAAAAGGTGGGGAACACTGATTAAACAGAACCGTATCAGTTTTGCTGAGACCATAACAATGACATGACTAAAAGACCATATCCAAAGTAAGTCAAGTCTGCTTTCTTGCTTTTCATGTGAATAGGCTTATACGCTAATTTGATATTCGTCTTTTATCAGTCAGCTTGTTTTAATCTTGTTTATTAAGGAAGTAAGTGAATAGTGTCTTCAAACTCAGAGGTCCTGCTCATTGTTCTGCAGGAAAAGTATCAATACACTGGACAGGGCAGACAGAGGGAGAGCATGGTAGATTGAAGAATTTGATTTAGAAAGAAAAGATAAGAGGAGCAAGCAAATTTTTATTAAATAAGAGACTACATTATGGTATTTGATAATCACAGTGAAGTTTAAAAAAATAGAATGCTACAGAAAAAAGTTACAAATCTAGAGCAGGAAGTTGGAAGTAATAGAATTTTTCATAAATTTTAAATCATCAACTGCTAATGTTTTACAGAGTAATAAAACTGAAAGCATTAGCACTTAAATTGCTTTAAAAATCTTTATATAATTACCTAGAGGGGTGGAAAGTACTTACTTATAATCCATGATACTATTCTCTCTTTCCTGTATACATAGTTATAATTTTTCCAGTAAAATCACCCTGATGATAGCTACTACAAATTAGGTGTTTACTTTATATGAATCCCTTGCATTAACTCATTTAATCCTTACAACTCAGCCATGTCTATGGTATTATTCCTCTTTTACAAATGAGGGGAAAAATGTTAGGGAAGTTAATTGCCCAAGCTTACAGAACCAAATATGTTTGTCACTTATCAAAGTTCATGCATGCTCTTAACCACTGAGATATCCTATGTTTAGTCACATATTTGTATATATCCATTTGAAAATGCTTTTTCACCAATACTGTGTCATAATTATTTTAAAGTAGGACCACATCTTTTCTTTTCTTTGAAACTACTTTCACCAACTAGTACACTGAACTGAGTGTTAGTGACTAAGTGGGCATTAATTTTCTGGAGGTCAAGTTTTTAAAAAAATATTAGAAATGGGAATTTGTATTAAAAGCCTGCCTTTTAAAGAAATTGAAATGTAGTTTGAAACTTTCTAGAAAAAGAAATCTCTAAGCCCAGTTAGTTTTACTAGTGAATTCTATCAAACATTTAAAGAAGAAATAACACCAACACCATCTCTTTCAGAAAATAGAAGAGGATGGAACAATTCTCAACTTATTTTACAAGGCCAGCATAACCCTGAAATCCAAACTCAATAAGCAGTACAAAAAAAGAACTACAGACCAACATCCCCTAAGAATATAAATGTAAAAATACAAAATATTGGCATATCAAATTCAGCAATATATAAAAGAATAATATGCCATAACCAATGGAGGGAAGGTGGGGGTTCATCTTGGGAATGCAGGCTTGTTCAGTATTAGAAAATCAAGCAATGTAATTGACCACACTGGCAAACTAAAAATAACTATATGATCATATCAATTGATAGGAAAAAGCATTTGACAACAGTCAACATTTATTCATGATAAAAGCTCTCAGCAAACATTCTCAACCTAGTAAAGGACATTTAAAAAGAAAAAACAAATATAGCCAACATCATACTCAATTATGACAAAATTCAATGGTGAAGATCAGAAACAAGGCAAGGATATCCATGCTCACTACTCCTATTCAATGTTGTACTGGAGGTCCTGGCCAATACAATAAAGCAAGGGAAAGAAAAGGCATACAGATTGAAATGGAGGAAACAAACTGTTCTCACTGACCGTCAACATAATTGTCTATGTAGAAAATCCAAAGGAATCTACCCAAACTCCTAGAACTTATTACATTTAACAAGGTCAGGATACAGAGTCAATGCATAAAAATCTATTGTGTTTTTATATATTATTAATGTACAATTGGAAACCGAAATTTAAAAATACCATTTACAAGAGAGTCAAAAAATGAAATGTTTGACTATAAATCTAACAAAACATATACAGGATCCTATGCTGAAAAAGAGATGCTGATGAAGGAACTCAAAGAAGACCTAAATAAATGAAAAGATATATGTTCATGAATTGGAAAGCATTGTAATATTAGTCAACTAATCTATAGGTTTAGCACAATTCTAATTCTGTAATTACAGAGAAGCTTATAAAATGGGTATGAAAAGGTGAACCATATAAAGTTACAAAAATTTTGGTTTTTTTTTTTTTTTAAGTTTTTATTTTAATTCCAGTCAACATACAGTGTTATATTAGTTTCAGGTGTAGAATATACTAATTTGATTGTTCCATACATTATCCAGGGCTCATCACAACAAGTGCACTCCTTAATCTTCATCACCTATTTAACTCATCCCCCCCCAACCCCCTCCCATCTGGTAACCATCAGATTGTTCTCTATAATTAAGAGTCTCTTGCTTTATCTCAAAAAATTTTGTTTTTTTCCTATGATGAAAACTTTTAAGATTTACTCTCTTGGCAATTTTCAAATATATACTATAATATTATTGATTATAGTCACTACACTGTATATTACATCTTCATGACCTATTTAGGACTGGACGTTTGTACCTCTTGACCCCCCTTACCTGTTTTGCCCATACCCTAACCCCCTCTACCCTAGGAACTTCCATTCTGTTCTCTGTAGCCAAGAGGGTTTTTTGTTGTTGATGTTTGTTTTGTTTTCTAGATTTCACGTATAACTGAGATCATATGATATTTTGGTTTCTCTTATTTCACTTAGCATAATACCCTCAAGGACCATCCCTGTTGTCAAACACTGCAAGATTTCATTCTTTTGTATGGCTGAGTAGTATTCTCCTGTGTGTGTGTGTGTGTATACACACCACATCTTTTTATCCATTCATCCATCAGTGGGCATGTGTGTTGTTTTCACATGTTGGCTATCATAAATAATGTGCAATGAACATAATATAGCATATATCTTTTCAAATTAGTATTTTTGTTTTCTTTGGATAAATACTGAGAAGTGGAATTTCTGGATTGTATGGTAGTTCTATCTTTTCCTATCTTTAATTTTTTGAGGAGCCTCCATACTGTTTTTCCATAGTGGCTTCACCAATTTACATTCCCACCAACAGTGTACAAAGGTTCCCTTTTTTCCACATCCTTGCCAACACCTGTTATTTGTTCTATTTTTTTATAATAGTTATTCTAACAGGTGAGAAGTAGTGTCTCTTTGTGGTTTTGATTTGCACTTCCCTGATTTTTAGTGATGTTGAACATCATTTTATGTGCCTATTGGCCATCTGTAGGTCTTCTCTGGAAAAATATCTATTCAGATCCTCTGCCCATTTTTTTAATCAATTTTTTTTTTTGCTATAGAGTTACATAGTTCCTTATATATTTTAGATAGTAATGTCTTATTGGATATATGATTTGTAAATATTTCCTCCCATTAGGTAGGTCGCCTTTTCATTTTGTTGATGGTTTTGTTTACTGTGCAGAAGCTTTTTAGTTTATATAGTCTCACTTGTTTTTTGTTTTTTGTTTTTCTTTGATTGCCTTTGCTTTTAGAGTTAGTTCTATAAAGTCATCACCAAGACAAAGTTCAAGGAGCTTACTGCCTACATTTTCTTCTAGGAGCTTTAGGTTTTCAGGTCTTACATTTGAGTCTTTGAGTTAATTTTTGTGTATGGTCTAAAATTGTAGTCTAGTTATATTCTTTTGCATGTGGTTGTCTGGTTTTCCCAATACCAAATATTAAAGAGAATGTCCATTCCCCATTGCTTATTCTTGTTCCTTTGTTGTAAATTAATTGACCAAATACACATAGTTTTAATTCTGGACTCTACTCTGTTCCATTGATGTGTGTGTCTGTTTTTGTGTTAAGACTGTTAGCAATACCATACTGTTTTGATCACTTTAGCTTTGTAATATAGTTTGAAATCAGGGAGCATAATGCCTCCAGTTGTGTTCTTTCTCCAGATTACTTTGGCTATTTGAGGTCTTTTGTGATTCTGTGCAAATTTTAGGATTATTTGTTCCATTTGTATGAAAGATGTCATGGGGATTTTCATGAGGATTGCATTGAATCTGTAGATTGGGTGATATAATAATTATTATTTCCTTTTTGTTCATGGTTTTCTGACTGTTTTATAATTCCTCTCACTTCCATTTTCCTTATCTTGCTTTCTTCTCTTGTGGTTTGATGACTTTCTTTAGTGATATGCTTAAATTCCTTTCTTATTATCTTTTGTGTATCTACTATAGGTTTTTGCTTTGTGGCTACCATAAGGTTCACATATAACAGCCTGTATGTATGAGTCTATTTTAAGTTCATAGCAACTTAAGTTTGAACACATTCTAAGACTCTACATTTTCACTCTCCCCCTCCCACATTTTATGTTTGATGTCACATATTACATCTTTTTATTTTATGTCTACCTTAACTGATTGTATTACAGTTATTTTTACTACTTTTGTCTTTTAAACTTCACACTAGCTTTATAAGTGATTAATCCATAACTTTACTATATATTTACCTTTACCCCTGAGATTTATACTTTCATATGTTTTCTTGTTACTAATTAATGCCATTTCTTTTCAGCTTAAACAAGTCCCTTTGACATTTCTGGTAAGTCTAGTTTAGTGGTGATAAACTCCCTTGGCTTTTGCGTGTATAGAAAACTTTATTTCTTCTAATCTGAAAGATAATTTTGCTGGGTAGAAGGATCTTAATTCTAGCACTTTGAATGTATTGTGCCATTCTCTTCTGGCATGCAAAGTTTCTGTTGAAGAATCTGCTGAAAATCTTATCAGGGTCCCTTGTATGTAAAAAGTTGTTTTTCTCTTGCTACTTTTAAGATTCTCTTTAACTTTCGACTTTTTAATTATAATGTGTCTTGCTGTAGATCTCTTTGTGTTCATCTCATTTGGAACTTTCAGGGATTCCTGGATCTGGATGACTTTTTCCTTCCCCGGATTAGGCAAGTTTTCAGGCATTATTTTTTCAAGTAATTTTTCTGCCCCCTTCTGTCTTCTCCCTCTGGGACCTCTATGATGTGAATGTTACTCTGCTTGATGTTGTTCCATAGGTCCCTTAAGCTATCTTTACTTTTTAAATTCTTTTTTGTTGTTCTCTTTGGCTGAGTTCCACTGCCCTATCTTCTAGATCACTGATTCTTTCCTCTGCTGCATCTAGTCTTCTGTTGAACTTCTCTAGTATATTTTGGTGTTCAATTATTGTCTTCTTCAAGCACTGTGACTTCTGTGTGGTACTCTTTTATCTTTTCTATCTCTTTGAAATTCTCATCTATTCTTCTCCTGAATTTGGTGAGCATATTTTTGACCATTACTTTGAACTCTATCAGGTAAATGACTTATCTCCATTTCATTGAGGTTTTTTTCCTCAAGTTTTATCTTGTTCTATGTTTGGAACATATTCTTCTCTTTCCTCCTTCTGCTGGACTGTGTTTCTCTGTATGGGTGAAACAGCTATGTCTCCCAGTCATGAAGGAGGGGCTTTGTATAGGAGATGGACCTTATCTTTCAACTTTACCCTAACCTTGGTTTTCTTGCAAATCTTTGTGATTTTCTAAGCAGTCTGACTTATTCTTTATTGTTCCCAGTTGGTGAGGGTGTGCCAAGATTTTTCAGTGTTCCAAAGGGAAAGATTTTGGTCAGCAGCTAGTTTTAGGCTGATTGGAAGCTAGACCTTCAGGCAGTAGCTTTTAAAGTATGCAAACACATATAATCCTATGGGACTGCAATCATAAAACCTGCTGGTCTCCAGACCAGAAAATCTGGTGGTGTCTCCTGGGTGACAGTTGGAAAAATCAGGGCTTCAAATGAGTGTATAAGATCCTTTCTGGGAGATACCAGCAAGCTGAATTGAGGCCAAGGGAGAGTGCAAAGATAGCCTACATTCTCTGAGAGGAACTCTTTTCACAGGAAAACTGGGAGTTTCGGTCTGCTGTCTATCTGGTGCTTTGGGTTTGGTGGCCTTCTAAGAACTTTTTCTGATTGTTACAGTCATGTGGGACTCAGGAACACAAGACCCTTTGGCCACCAGCGCCAGGCAATCAAGGAGCATGCTCTGTGTGTACTGTGTGCACATGCTAGCTTTTGCATAGCTGTGGGAGAGCACAGGGCTGGGGTGTACCTGTTTTGCACCCACTGGCTTTCACAAGCCATAGGAGAGCACAAGGCAAAGGAATGTCTGCTGGCTTTAGCAAGACAGCAGGAGAGCTCAGGGCAGAAGTACGCCTGCCCGCGTTATTCAGGTAGAGGGAGAGCATGAAAATGGTATGTACCAAAGCCTCCATCCCCAGAGAGAGTCCAAACAGGCTCCTGATGTCTTAAGATGAGCAAATAGTATCCTTCATGTATAGTGTAGGCACTTTTCAAACTGCTGCCTTCATGCTGGTCCTGGGACAAGTGAGTCCTATGTGAGTCCTTGAAAAGAAGTATCTCCGTTTTTTACAGCCCCTTGGGTCTTCTGGATATGAGCCTTGTTGTTTTCAAAGCTAGACATTATGGGGACTGGTCATTCCATCGCAGGTCACAAGGGTTGGAGTGTCTGATATGAGGCACAAACCCCACATTCTTCATGGAGAAGCCCTGGATCTGTGAGATCCCTTCCAGTTGTGGGTCGCCATGCTGGTGTTGGGTTTTTGTTGAGAAGGCATCTCCACCTCTCCTACCCACCTTGATGTTGCCCTTTTATTGTTTGTTGTGAAGGAGCTGTTCAGCTAGTTTTCAAGTCTTTTTTCTGAGGGAATTATTTCATCTGTACCTGTAGATTTAGTGTGTCTGTGGGAGGAGGGGAGTTCAGGATCTTCCTACACTGTCATATTGGACTGTTCCCCCTGCCTCCCCTAACAATTTTTAAAAAGAAGAATAAAATTGGATGAATCACAATACCTACAAAGTCTTAATATAAACTTGTGATAATTGAGACAGTGGTATTAACAAAGGGATAGACATACAGATAACAGAAGAGAAGGAAAGTCCAAATATAGACTCATAAAAATTGATTTTTGACAAAGGTTCAAAGGCAATTCAGTGTAAAATGATAGTCTTTTCAAGAAATGATGTTGAAACAATTAGACATTCATATGTGGAAAAAAAAGCTTTAGCCTAAAAGTCATACTTTATGCAAAAATGAACTTAAAATATAGCATAGATCTAAATCTAAAATGTAAACTATAAAACTTTCATGGGGTAGGATAAAGTCCTATAGAATTTTAGGATAAAATCTTCACGAGTTGGGGTTAGGCCAAAGTTCTTAGACATGACACCAAAAGCATGATTCATAACAGAAAAAAATTGATAAATTAGACTGCACAGAATTTGAAATTTTGCTCTGTGAAAGACACTGTTAAGAGAATAAAAAGATAAGCTACAAAGTAAGAAAATATTTGAAATCACGTATCTGACAAATAACTTACATTCAGAATACAAATTTTAAAAATTCTTAAAACTCATTAAAAAAAAAACACCTAATTTTAAAAATGGGTAAAAAACTTGGACATTTCACTAAAGTATATAAAATGGCAAATAAGCATGGGAAAAGATGTTTATATTATTAACTATTACAGAAATGCAAATTAAAAATACAATGAGATATTATTACACATCTATTAGAGTGACTAAAGTTTAAAAAGCTGATAATATAGAATGCCAGAGAGGATGAAGAATAATCTAAACCCACATTGCTGGCAGAAATGCAAAATGGGTCAGAAATTCTTGGGAAACACTTTGGTAGTTTCTTATAAAGTTAAACACTTAGCATGTGACTCAGCAATCCTACCCCTGGATATTTACACTAGGGAAATTAAAAGTTATGTTCACACAAAAACCTGTACATATGTTTATAGAAATTCTATTCATATTCACTAAAAATTGAAAACAACTCCTGGTCTTTCATTGAACAAATTGTTAAACGGCGGTACATCTATACAATGGAATAGATCTCAGCAATACAAAAGAACAGATTTTAATACATGCAAGAACTTCGATGAATCTCAAAGATATTATGCTAAGTGAAAAAAGTCTCAAAAAGTTTCATACTGTATTATGCATTTCTATGACATTCTCAAAAAGGCAAAATTATAGGGACAAAAAAACCCCCAGTGGTTATTAGCTGTTGTATGGGGAGGTAGGAGATGTCTGTAAAAGGAGCACAAGAGAGAATTTTTAGGGGGAGTGGGAGAAATGTTTTGTATCCTAATTATGGTGTGGTTACATGAATCTATACATACATGTGTTTAAATTCATATCACTGTTAAGAAAAAGTCAATTTTTCTGCCTTGTTGTGGGTGTATAGAAATGCAACTGATTTCTGTGCATTGATTTTATATCCTGCCAGAAATCAGTTGCATTTCTATACACCAACAACAAGACAGAAGAAAGAGAAATTAAGGAGTTGGTCCCATTTACAATTGCACCCAAAACCATAAAATACCTAGGAATAAATCTAACCAAAGAAGCAAAGGATCTGTACTCAGAAAACTAGAGAATACTCACGAAAGAAATTGAGGAAGACACAAAGAAATGGAAAAACGTTCCATCCTCATGGATTGGAAGAACAAATATTGTGAAAATGTCTATGCTACCTAGAGCAATCTACACATTTAATGCAATCCCTATCAAAATACCATCACCTTTTTTCGAAGAAATGGAAAAAATAATCCTAAAATTTGTATGGAACCAGAAAAGACCCCGCATAGCCAGAGGAATGTTGAAAAAGAAAAGCAAAGCCGGTGGCATCACAATTCCGGACTTCAAGCTCTATTACAAAGCTGTCATCATCAAGACAGTATGGTACTGGCACAAAAACAGACACATAGATCAATGGAACAGAATAGAGAGCCCAGAATGGACCCTCAACTCTATGGTCAACTAATCTTTGACAGAGCAGGAGAGAATGTCCAGTGGAAAAAAGACAGTCTCTTCGACAAATGGTGTTGGGAAAATTGGACAGCCACATGCAGAAGAATGAAACTGGACCATTTCCTTACACCACACACAAAAATAGACTCAAAATGGATGAAAGACCTAAATGTGAGACAGG
>NW_028035837.1:0-525 GCF_054177405.1 Leptonychotes weddellii | reverse complement strand
CCCTTACCAGCATGAGTCCTGGGTTAGAAGCATCCGGAACATTCTAATCTGCTTTCATTAATAATGATGTGAAATGGAGAAACCGTCTCCTTATCACTTCCAAAACAAACCCTCCTCCAGTGTTTGGAACCTTCAGCATTTGGGGATAATATCAACCCGGTGACCAAAGAGATGAACACTATGCAGCCATTTAATATTCCCACATTGTTGCTGCCACAAGCAAACTCCATAAAATCATCAAAATACAACGTCTGGGGCGCCTGGGTGGCTCAGTCGTTAAGCATCTGCCTTCGGCTCAAGTCAAGGTCCCAGGGTCCTGGGATCGAGCCCCGCATCGGGCTCCCTGCTCGGCGGGAAGCCTGCTTCTCCCTCTCCCACTCCCCCTGCTTGTGTTCCCTCTCTCGCTGTCTTTCTCTCTGTCAAATAAATAAAATCTTTAAAACAAAACAAAACAAAACAAAATACAATGTCAAGCACCACCCTGCCTCGTCATTGAAAGAAACGTACCTCGAAACACGGGTGCAT
>NW_028035836.1:0-525 GCF_054177405.1 Leptonychotes weddellii | reverse complement strand
TTAACCAACTGAGCCACACAGGCGCCCTAGAGCCTCTATTTTTGATTACATCTCATGAATAACCTTTTTTATTTTGACTTGATTAGATTATAGTTCTTTTATTTCTCCAGAAAGGGATTCTCTAGTGTCTTCTATGCTTTTTTCAAGCCCAGCTAGTATCTTTATAATTGTTATTCTGAACTCTAGTTCTGACATCTTACTTATGTCCACATTGATTAGGTCCCTGGCAGTTAGTACTGCCTCTTGTTTTTTTTTTTTTTTTTTTTTAAGGTTTTATTTATTTGACAGAGAGAGAGACAGCGAGAGAGGGAGAAGCAGGCTTCCCGCAGGGAGCCTGACGCGGGGCTGGATCCCAGGACCCTGGGATCATGACCTGAGCTGAAGGCAGACGCTTAACGACTGAGGCACCCAGGCACCCCTCTTGTTCTCTTTTTTGAGGTGAGTTTTTCTGTTATGTCATTCTGTCCAGAGAAGAATAGATGAAAGAGAGAACAAAATACTAAAATGGCAACAGCAACCCCAGAG
>NW_028035835.1:0-525 GCF_054177405.1 Leptonychotes weddellii | reverse complement strand
AGGACATGCAGAGAAGTGAATCTGAGGTGCTATTTGGGAAGATAGACAGCAGGGGAGGGGGCCTCCATCAGCTGCTACTGGCACGTGATAGAGCAGCAGAGTACAAAATCGGAACTTTCAGAAGTCGGCTCTGCTAAGGGACGTTGATCCAGTGGCTAAGCAGGGGGTGGAACCCTCACGGGACAGTGTGGTCTCAGGATCCTCGGAGTCACAGAAAGACCGGGGGTACCTGAGTGTGGCAGAGCTCCCAGGTATTGAAGCAGGGAAGCCGGCTGCAAAGGCAGAGCCAAGGAGTGGGCTCTCAGCTCAGGGTTGCCATAAACCGTGATCCGCGGCACAGTCGGGCCACTGCTCTTCCAGCAGGGACCCAACAGCAGCAGATCCGGGGAGACTCCCCTTCCTCCCCAAGGAGGAGCGGCGTGGGAGCGCACCACAGGGATCTGCTGGGTTTGGAGACTCCACACGGGGTTGTGAGCCAGAGATAGAAATGCTCAGTCACAGGCCGGGTGAACACGGAGTGCAGCC
>NW_028035834.1:0-525 GCF_054177405.1 Leptonychotes weddellii | reverse complement strand
AGTGGGCTCCCGTGGACGTGGACGCTGGGGCGGTGACCACGCCCTGCGGCAGGGCTGTCCTGCCTGAGATGCTGTCCCCACTTCTCCCCCAGCCTGGGAAGCGGCTGCTGGTGACACGGCTGTTCTTCAGGGAGGAAGCACCGGTCTCCACACGTGGCCTGGCTCGGGAACTGGCGGGGCTTCAGGCGGCCCAGGGGTCCGGTCGGGGCTCGGGTGCTGCCAGGGTCCAGCGCTGGGCTGGCATGCGGGTGGAATGCGGTTCTGGAGTGTTCCAGGACCGCGACTGTGGAGCAGCCACGGCCGTGCGGACACTCTTGTTCATTTGCTGGGGAGATGGACTCTCCTGACTGTTATCTGCACCCCTCTGCTGACTCTGGGCTCCGAGCGGGTCCACCCTGGCGCTGCACAGACCGGGAGACCAGGACACCTTGTGACAGCCCAGGGCTCGTCCTCCCCTCCGGGTCGGCTCCCCCACCCCGCAGCTTCCTCTTCACCACCCAGGAGGGACCCCCCCAGGGGGAGGGG
>NW_028035833.1:0-525 GCF_054177405.1 Leptonychotes weddellii | reverse complement strand
GACTCCTGCCAAAATCAAGAGTTAGATGTTCAACCAACTGAGCCACCCAGGTGTCCCTTACTATACAATTTTAAAATAATATATTAAGATTGTAGAAGTAGTTTGCAATATTTATTTTAAATTTCAGTGAAGTTGTATGTTTGGAATGTAATTCTTCATGTCAGCTTTGGTGTATAATATGTGACTATTGGTCAAAAAATTAAAAGCAATCACATGCTACCCATTAAAGCAATTTTTTGGAACTCCAGTGTAGCTTCTGACATTTGGGTCTCTTTCATAGTTTTTTTTTCCCCCTAAAGATTGGGTCCTAAAGAGTCTTCAAAACATCCCCCTTACATGACAGCTTCAGCATCTTGGTAAAAAGAAAAATGTGGCAAAAATTTTGTTGTCGGGGGGCGGAGCAAGATGGCGGAGGAGTAGGAGAGCTGGATTTCGTCTCCTCTCAGGAATTCAGCTGGATAGGGATCAAACCATTCTGAACACTTACAAACTCAACAGGAGATCGAAGAAAGGAATAGCAACAAC
>NW_028035832.1:0-525 GCF_054177405.1 Leptonychotes weddellii | reverse complement strand
ATTTTTATCTGTAAAGCAAAATTAGTGTGGTTAAATGGGTGTCACCCACATCTTGATGAAAGGCACAGAACATAGAGGTCTGTTTTTTTTTTTTGGTGCCTATTATTGCTAGTTCTTGACAGATTCTATTCTGCTTATTAGTTTATGTGACCTTTTAAGCCATGATTTAGAGATGAATTTTTACATATCTGTTTATTTGGATGAACAGAGTGATTAGTGTGTAGCTTTATGTTCAATCTGAAAAGTGGGATATTCTGTGTTCTGTTTTTTGTTAGGTACTGGTCATGCTCAGCTTTTGGCCCTGCCCCGGGAAGCCATTTGATTTTGCTCTTTGAGTGGGAGATGGCTTTGTTCTTCCCACGAATTCTCAGCAAATTTCATCTTGTAGTCTTAGATGATATAAGCAATCAGCTTTTTCTTTTCCCTGGACCTGGTTCACATGTGTCATGGATTTGTTCAGAGATTGGAAGTCAAGTATAATTTGGGTAATGATGTGTAGTATTTTGGGGCATTATCTACTTACGA
>NW_028035831.1:0-525 GCF_054177405.1 Leptonychotes weddellii | reverse complement strand
AAGAGGGCATATACTGAATGGAGCACTGGGTGTTATACACAAACAATGAATCATGGAACAATACATCAAAAACTAATGATATAATGTATGGTGATTAACATAACATAATAAAAAAAAAGATGATTGTTCATTCTCCTTAGTCTCTTAAGTCTGTAATATTTCCTCTTTCTTTCCTTATCTTTCAAGACCTGACACTTTTGATCAGTTTTTCCTTTTTCCCCCCAAATGTCCCTTAGTTTGAATTTGTCTGATGTTTTCTCATAAATGGACTGAGGTTATGCTTTCTCACCAAGAATACCATAGAAATGATAGTACGTCCTTCTCGTGCATTACATCCCGGGACTCATGATGTTGATATATCTTATTACCGGTGATGTTGATCTTGATTATTTGTACAAGGTGGTTTCTCCAGTTTCTCCACTGTAAGTTACTATCATTCCCTTTGTAGTTAATAAATATCTTGGCTATATGTTTTGAGATTATACAATTCCATTTCTCCTCAAAATTATATCTACTTATTTTAAC
>NW_028035830.1:0-525 GCF_054177405.1 Leptonychotes weddellii | reverse complement strand
TATCTTTCTGCTGTAAATGACTACCACAACTCAAACTATTTTCAGCTAAAAAGGGGATTTATTTACTCACATACCCAGGAAGTCAAGGGGTTTCATATGGCATCAGATAGGGTTTGATGTAGCCACTCAATGATATTTCTTTTTTTTTAATTTTATTATGTTATGTTAATCACCATATATTACATCATTAGTTTCTGATGTAGTGTTCCATGATTCATTGTTTGAGTATAACACCCAGTGCTCCATTCAGTACATGCCCTCTTTAATACCCATCACCAGGCTAACCCATCCCCCCATCCCCCTCCCCTCTAGAACCTTCAGTTTGTTTCTCAGAGTCCATAGTCTCTCATGGTTCCTCTCCCCCACTGATTTCCCCCCTTTCATTTCTCCTTCCTACTATCTTTTTTTTTTTTTTTAACATATAATGTATTATTGTTTCAGAGGTACAGGTCTGTGATTCAACAGTCTTACACAATTCCCAGTGCTCACCATAGCACATACCCTCCCCAATGTCTATTACCCAGC
>NW_028035829.1:0-525 GCF_054177405.1 Leptonychotes weddellii | reverse complement strand
TGTTGCTTGAACACCCAGGCATGTTTCTGCTCTTCCCCTTTATGTCCATGGAGATCACGCCTTGTTTTTCGTTTTTGTTTTTTTATGTCTTCGCTCAAAGCTTGCCTTTTCCATGAATCTTGCCCTGACCTACCTATTTAAAATTGCAACCACCACCTCCCACTCTCCCCAAACTCCTTCTCTAGCTCTATTATTTCCTTTATAGTACTTAGCACCTTTAAAAAAAAATTATTTATTTATTTGAGGGAGAGGCGGGGGAGGGGCAGAGGGAGAAAGAATTCCAAGCAGACTCCCCACTGAGTGCAGAGCCCAAGCCCAGGACCCTGAGATCATGACCTGAGCCAAAATCCAGAGTCTGAGCCGCCTGGGCACCCCTTAGCACCTTCTAACATACTGCTCTATTCTGACGATAACAAATGTAATTGTTATGTTTACTGTTTATCATCTTTCACCCTCCTACAGTTTGAGCTCCTCAAGGACAGGGATCTTTGCCTGTTTTGTTCACTGTGCTGTTCAAAGGAAAAC
>NW_028035828.1:0-525 GCF_054177405.1 Leptonychotes weddellii | reverse complement strand
TGAGCTCTCCAGGCCACACCGTCTCCGTTTCTGTCCGTGCTGCTATAAACTGCAGCGTCCTGGGTTGTGCGCCCCTCTGCAGCGCTCCCAGTCCTGCCTCCAGGTCGGGGCACGTCTCTGCCCTTTGTGCTTCTAAAACCGCCAGCCACCCCCAGTTCACGCACCCGTGACTCCGCCGCTCGGGGTTTCCACCCCAGGGGTTGCAGTTCACCGATGGGACCCCGGCGCACCGGGTTTCCATCTCAGAGGCTGCAGTTCGCGTGCATGTGACCGTCGCTCCAGGTTTCTGTCCGGGTGGCTGCGGTTCACGTGCTCGCGACCCTGCTGGTCTGGTTTTCCACCCTGGGGGCTGCCCTAAAGTCCTTTCCCGACGCTACTGGTCTGCGAGTCTGTGCCCGTCCGCAGCATGGGAGGCTGTCACTCACCGGCGGTGTAGGATTCCCACGTCCAGGCACGCTCCTGCCTCCGTTTATCCTCCGATATCTGTCCGCAGAATCATGGCTCTCCGCTTCCTACCTCAAAACC
>NW_028035827.1:0-9998 GCF_054177405.1 Leptonychotes weddellii | reverse complement strand
AAAAAAATCATTCAACATGATCTAGTGGCATTTATTCCTAGGTTGCAAGGGTGTTTCAATATTCAGAAATCAATCAACACGATACAACACATTAATAAAAGAAAAGAACCATGTGATCCTCTCAATAGATGCAGAGAAAGCATTTCACAAAGTACCACATCCATTTCATGTTAAAAGCCCTCAACAAAGTAGGTTTATAGGGAACGTACTTCAACATAATAAAGGCCATATATGAAAAACTCACAGCTAACACCATCCTCAATGGGGAAAAATTGAGAGATTTCCCCCTAAGGTCAGGAACAACACAGGGATGTCCACTCTCACTAGTGCTATTTATCACAGTACTGGAAATCCTACGCACAGCAATCAGACAACAAAAAGAAATAAACAGCATCCAATTCAGCAAGGAAGTAAAATTTTCACTATTTGCAGATGACATGGTTCTCTATATAGAAAACCCAAATGACTCCAGCAATAAATTGCTAGAACTGATGAATAAATTCAGTAAAGTCACAGGAGATAAAATCAATGTACAGATAAGTGTTGCATTTCTATATACCAATAATGAAGCAGCAGAAAGAGAAATTAAAGAATCAATCATATTAACAATTGCACCAAAAATAATAAGATACATAGGAATAAACCTAACTAAACAGGTGAAAGTCCTGTGCTCTGAAAACTGTAAAACAACGATAAAAGAAATTGAAGAGGACACAAAGAAATGGGAAAACATTCCATGCTGGTGGGTTGAAAGAACAAATATTTTAAAAATGTCTATGCTACCCAAGCAATGTACATATGTAATGCAATCTTTATCAAAATGCCAAGAGCATTTTTTTTCAGAAAGCTAGAACAAAGCATCCAGAATTTATATGGAACCACAAAAGACCCTGAATAGCCAAAGCAACCTTAAAATAAAGCAAAGTTGGAAGCATCAGAATTCTGGATTTCAAGTAATATAACAAAGCTGTAGCGATCAAGAAAGTATAGTACTGGCACAAAAACAGACACATAGATCAATGGGAGCAATATAATAGAACAGAAAATCCAGAAATGAACCCACAATTGTATCATCAACTAATCTTTGATAAAGTAGGAAAAAATATCCAATGGGAAAAAAGTCTCTTCAATAATTGTGTTGGGAAAACTGGACAGCAACATGCAGAAGAATGAAAACTGACCACTTTCTTTCTTTTTTTTTTTTTAAAGATTTTATTTATTTATTTGAGAGAGAGAATGAGAGAGAGAGCATGAGAGGGTGGAGGGTCAGAGAGAGAGGCAGACTCCCTGCTGAGCAGGGAGCCCGACGTGGGACTCGATCCCGGGACTCCAGGATCATGACCTGAGCCGAAGGCAGTCGCTTAACCAACTGAGCCACCCAAGCGCCCGAAACCTGACCACTTTCTTACACCATACACAAAAATAAATTCAAGACAGATTAATGATCTGAATGTGAGACCTGAAACCATAATAATCTGGAAAAGAACACAAACAGTAACTTCTTTGACTTTGCCCATAACAACTTCTTTCTAGATATGTCTCCTAAGGCAGGGGAAGCAAAAGCAAAAATAAACTAATGGGACTTTATCAAAATAAAAAGATTCTGCACAACTAAGGAAACAATCAACAAAACTAAAAGATAATTATGGAATGGGACAAGATATTTGCAAATGACATATCTGATAAAGAGTTAGTATCCAGAATATATAAAGAACTTATGCAACTCAACAGCTAAAAAACAAATAATTCAATTAAAAACTGGGCAGAAGACATGAAGAGACATTTTTCCAAAGAAGAAATACACATGGGCATCAGACATATGAAAAGATGCTCAACATCGCTAATCAGGGTTTATGCAAATCAAAACTACAATGAGCTTTCACCTCACATCTGTCAGAATGGCTAAAATGAACAACACAAGAAACAACAGGTGTTGGTGAGGATGTGAATAAAGGGTAACCCTCCTGCACTATTGGAGGGAAAGCAAACAGGGGCAGCCATTGTGTAAAACAATATGGAGGTTCTTCAAAAAATTAAAAATAGAACTTCCCCATGATCCAGCAATTGCACTACTAGGTATTTACCTAAATAATACAAAAATACTTATTCAAAGGTATCCATGCACCCTAATGTTTATAGCAGCATTATCTACAATAGCCAAATTATGGAAACAGCCCAAGTGTCCATCAATTAATGAATGGATTAAGAAGAAGTGATACATATATATAACGGAATATTACTCAGCATTGATAATGAATTAATTATTGCCATTTGCAAGAATATGGATGGAGGTAGAGAGTATTATACTAAGTGAGATAAGTCAATCTGAAATAGATAAATACCATCTGATTCACTCATATGTGGAATTTAAGAAACAAAACAAAAGAGTAAAGGGGAAAGAAGAGAGAGGTAAACCAAGAAACAGATTCTTAACTGTAGAGAACAAACTGATGGTTACCAAGGGGAGGTGCGTGGGGCAATGGGTTAAAAAGGTGATGGGGATTAAAGAGTGCACCTGTTGTGATGAGCACCAGATGTTGTATGGAACTATCGAATCACTGTATTGTACACCTGAAACTAATATTGCATTGTATGTTAACTGCAATTTAAATAAAATCTTAAAAAATAAAAGAAAATGTGCAAAAGTGATTCAATGGAGGAAAGACAGTCTTTCAAACAAGTGATGCTGGAGCAATTGGATAACCACAGGCAAAAGCAAACAAATCCAAAACCAAAAACTAAAAAATCCTTGACCAATATTACACACATTATGCAAAAATTAACTGAAAGTGGAATGTAGATTTAAATGCAAAACGTAAAATTATGACAGTCTTAGAAGACAAGATAGGAGAAAATCTTTGGGACTTCGGGTTTGGTGAGTTTTATGAGACATAACAACAAAAGAACAATCTATAAAGAAAAAATGATAAAGTCTTTGTTGAGAGGATGAAAAGACAAACTATAGTCTGGGAGAAAACAATGCAAAACATATCTGACAAAGGTCTCATATCTAGAATATACAAAGAAATCTCAAAATTCAATAGTGAAAATACAAGCATAACTGTTAGAAAATGGGAAAAAGCCACAGAAAGACATTTCACAGAAGAGGATATATGGATGACTAAGAAATACATGAAAAGATATTCAATATCATTAGCCCCTAGGGGCTAGCATGACTAAGATCATAATGCTATCTTGGTACACAACTATTAGAAAAACTAAATTGAAAAAAAAATGGCAAAACCACATGCTGGAGAGGATGTGGAGAAATGGGATGTCTCATATATTGATGGTGGGTATTGTGAAATGGAACAGCCGTTCTGAAAATTAGCTTGGCAGTTTCTTTAAAAAAACAAACAAACAAACAAACCTACACTTACTATACTACCCAGCAATTGCATTCCTGGGTCCTTATTCCAGAGTAATGAGAATATATCCACACAAAAACCTGTACACACATTGTGTACCAATGTCAATTTTCTGGTGCTGATATAGTATTATGGTTATCTAAGATATAACTATCTTGGGGGGGATATATTATCTGTAACTATCTCGGGGTAGATTGGGTGAAGGGTTCATGGGGTTTTCCTGTACTATCTTTGCAACTTTCTGTGCCTTTATAATGACTTCAAAAATGTAAAAACAAAACAAAAACAAAAAACAACATACATGTGCACACACACACACACACACACAGGCCTGCATGCACTCCATCAGATCTAGTGATTTTTCTGGGATTCAATCAATAAAATGGAATGAAATCATTCAAAAACAAGCCAGAAACACTATACAGATGCTTTATACCTTATTGGCAATAAGGTAAGAGAGGAAAGGCTGAAACCCAAGGAGGGAAAATGATGGCTTGCACCATGGGAACAGTATTGTGGAGAGTTCCATGGTTCCATTGTTACCTAGTTGCTTTGCCGTGGAGGAACTCCCCCCAGCATGCCCCAAGATGACCCTAAAATTACTAGAGGAAAGATTGTTATGTTCCTAGAGCTAGACTGAATTGCCAGCTGATGAGATTCCTTGTCATAAGGCATAAGGATCTTGTTACTTTTCCTGACCATGTTCCCAAAAGGATTCCACCCAAAAGGTTTTCAGTGTTGGCCCTTATGACCCCCATCTATTCTGATCTTCCTTCACTTGAAGATGGAAGTCTTAAATTTATTCTGCCCTTTCTGTTAGAAGCCTCTGAAACATCCTTTTGTTTTTCTGCTGCCTTTGTTTTTGGCTCTTCTCTCTTTCCTTCATCCTTTCTTGTAGAAGAAGGGGTTGGATTGTACCAGGGTTGAGTGTCAAGTTGTTGAGTTCTTGTGTTAGCTTATCCCAGGAGGAAGAATGAGAGGTTTCTTTCCCCCCTGTTGAGATCCCAGAAGTGTTCCCCATGTAGCTCTGGCAGTAGTGGCATTCACATTTGAATCTCTTCTGATCTATATCACGTGAAGAAGAGTTTCTTGCTTTTTTGTCAGCCTGATAAGGTGCCATGGGTTTAACATATCTCTGTCTGGTGTGTTCTAACTTTTTTTTCTTCTGTGGTAACCTTGAACTCCTCCACTGCTGCTCGTCTTCCATCCTCTCAAAGGAAAACAAACAACAAAAACATATATTAGAAACTCAAAAAGTATACTTAAAACATATCATTCCTGGAACATTTACTAACACATATACACACGCTTTGGGAAGAGTCCTGATAACTTCAGCAACTGAAATCTATATTTCTAATTTATTTGTTTGGTCACTTCTTCTGATTGGTACCAACATAAGCAAACAATTTAGTCTGAAAATATTTAGTCTGGAATATTGGTTTTATTTACTCCCCACTGGATTACACATGATACAAGGATCACATTTCTTCAAGTGGAATGTACAGATCACAGTTTCTTCTTATTATTGTTTTTTTTCCCTTCTTGGGATGATCATTTGGTTCTACTCCTTTATTCTGTTAATGTAGTGAATTACATTGATTTTTTTCTTGTGATAAGAACACTTAATAAGATCTATCCTCTTAGCAAATTTTTAAAGTTAATTTTAAAAAATTTAATTCCATTATAGTTAACATACAGTATTATATTAGTTTTAGGTGTACAATACAATGATTCGACAATTCTATATATGACTTTGTACTCATCAGGATAAATCTACACTTAATCCTCTTCACTGATTTCACTCATCCCTCAACTCACCTCCTCTCTGGTAACCATCTGTTTGTTCACTATAGTTAAGGGTCTATTTTCTGGTTTGTCACTTTTTTTTTAAAGATTTCATTTATTTATTTGACAGAGAGAGAAAGTGAGAGAGGGAACAAAAGCATGGCAAGCTGGAGGCAGAAGGAGAAGCAGGCTCTCCAATGAGCAGGGAGCCCAATGTGGGGCTAGATCCCAGGACCATGAGATCATGACCTGAGCTGAAGGCAGATGCTTAACCGACTGAGCCACCCAGGTGCCCCAGGTTTGTCAATTTTTAAATCTTTGTTCATTTGTTTTATTTCTTAAATTCCACATGTGTGTGAAATCATATGGTATTTGCTTTCTCTGACTTATTTTGCTTAGCATTATATTCTCTACCTCCATTCATGTTGTCGCAAATGGCAAGATTTCATCCTTTTTTATGACTGAGTAAAATTCCACTAGATAGATAGATAGATGATAGATAGATAGATAGATAGATAGATAGATAGATATAGATATAATTTCTTCTTTTCTTTACATTCATATCTTGATGGGCACTGGGTTGTTTCTATAATTTCACTATTGTAAATAATGCTGCAATAAACATAGGGGTGCATATATCCCTTTGAATTCATGTTGCATTCTTTGGATGAATAGCAAGTATTTTGATTAGGGGATCATAAGTTAGTTCTATTTTTAATTTTTAAAGGAGCCACCATGCTGCTTTCTTTAGTGGGTGCACCAGTTTGCAGTCTACCAACAGTGCATGAGAGTTCCTTTTTCTCCACATCCTCACCAACACTTGTTTCTTTTTAAAAATTTTTATCTAAATTCCAGTTACTTAACACACAGTGTAATATTATTTTCAGGTGTACAATATGGTAATTCAACACTTCCATACAATACCTGGTGCTTATCACCCCTTTTAGCAAATTTTTAGGTATATGGTACAGTCTTGTTATCTATAGACACAATTTCTTAATGTACAAATACTTATATCTTTTTAATAAACATTTCAAAAAAAGTCTGCTCTTTAACTTTTTTTTTAAACTCTTACTCCCCCCATCAATTTCATGTAATGTAATATGAGGCAGTCCTATCTTGATGAACACCTTGAGATTCTCAGGCCTCACAAATAAATTTACTCCTGATCCTAGAAGGTAAGGTATTAAGGACGATAACATATTTACACTGCCTCTTGTTTGGGTGGGAAGAACAGAGACAATAAAAGTGAGTTCCCTAACTCAACTCCTCATGACCACTATTTTCCTCAACTACAGTCACTCACCCCAAATGGAAAAACACCTGTGATTCCTAGCAATAAATATGTGCTTAAGTTGCCCACTATTTCAGGTTTCCTTCATCAACTCATGCCCCTTTTTAAAACAAGGAAAAATCTTTAGAGGAGAGAAAGGAACCTAAAGGGAAAGGAATTGGCCACAGATTCAGTTTGGTAGGTGATTTCCCATGTTCTCCTCTTCCAACATTTGGTAGCATTACTCTCTAATACAATCATAAGCATGTTTACTAAGTGCCTGTCACATGACCTCCCTCATGCCAAGTGATGCAGATCCAGATATGTGACAGATAACAATCACCATTTATTTAATTAATGTCACCTCTGGGCCAGGCACTGTGAGTTATATGTTTCACATTCATTACCTCATTAGTCCTACCTAAAAACTTTCAATTAGGTACAGTTATTGTCATTTTGCAGATGAGAAAACTGAGGCTTAATAGCAGAATGACGTAGGTGTCAGGGCCAGGACTGGAATTCATGTATGTTCTATAATACACCAAAGCTAATGTCAATGAAAATTGTAAATGTGGTTGTGGAATTCACTGGGTTACTATTCCTCATGCCTAATGCAGTGTTCTTTGCATGTCCTGGCACAGACTTCAGGCACACTTCCACCTCACATGTTTTTGCTTCATGTTCTCACTATTCTTCCAGATGCCTGTACCATCTTCAAGTACCTGCTTAATGTCACTTTCTCAGTGGGGCTGACCCTGAACACACCATTTTAGATCATGTAATCACCAATCAGCACTGCCAATCCCACTTTCCTGCTCTGTTCTCCAATAACATGTATTGCTTTCCACTACATTGTATTATTCGATTTATTTATATTCATTGCTTATTGCTATCTCCTCCACTAGAATAGAAACTCAACAAGAGCATGTACTCTAGTCTGCTTAGTTCACTGGTGCACCCTCAGCTCTTAGAACACTGCCTGGCACATAGGTGATCTCAATGAATATTTTGGCTGGAATGAATGAAGTGCCTGGTGCAGAGTAGGTGCTTGGTGAATGGCAGCCTTTATTATCACTGCTTTCCTGGTTGAGTGATGCTGGAGAAGAGACACTGAGAGAAGAGTGCAAGTTGCTGAACACAGAGGGAGGGAATTGCTTGGATGTGGTCACCACCATCCACCCAGTCACTCAGAGCATAGCCCTGGCAGTTGTTTTTTGACTGAGTAGGTACCTGTCACTCCCCTAAAGTAGGGGCCATTCTTATCAGTCAGCCATCCACACCCAGCATGGAGAGGGGCTCTGAGTCAGAAAGGAGCTGGATTGCTTTGTAGCTTTCTCTATAACCCCTCTTCAAACCTCATGGTGACTTTTTATGTGTTTCAAATTCCCAGTCATACCATGTTCAACTGTAAATATTAACAACAGATAGGTTACCTGGTGAAATATGAATGTTTTTGCTGAAATCTGATCTTTTCCTTCTGTTAAAGAAAAGCCAAGAGTGATCAGAGGGAAGATGGTGGAAGAATAGGGGACCTGCATTTCATCTGGTCCCTTAAATTCATGTGGTTATCTATCAAATAATTCCAAACACCTGTGAATTCAACCTGAGATCTAAGAAAAGAATTGTTGCAAAACTACAAATAGAAAGCGACCACTTTTTGCAAGGTAGGAGGTGTGGAGATGTGACTGAGGGGCTATATCAGAAGATAAATTGCAGGGGGAGGGAGCCTCCATAAGCCGACTACTGGAAAGTGATATAGTAGCAGAGTGCAAAATTGGAAATTTTAGAAATCTGCTCCTGTGAGGGATAGCCCTGCCTGAAAGGTGCTCAGGTGGTAAAGCAGAGCAGAATCCTAGGTTGGACAGTGTGGTTTCAGCATCCCCAGGGTCACAGAAAGAACAGGGGTGCCTGAGTGTGGCAGAGTTCCCAAGTACAGGAGCAGAGAAGCCTGCTTACAATTAGCAAGCCCCAGAGTGGCCTCTCAGCTAGGTGTTGCCATAAACTGTGAACCACTGCATGATCGAGCAACTGCTCTCCAAGCAGGGGCCCAGCATGTGACGACCATTGGAAGACCCTGCTTCTTTCCCTGGGAGAAGTGGTGCAGGTGTGCAACTGCTTCCTAAGCAGGGGCCAAGTGAGCCACCTGGGAGGCTTGGTGTAGGTGTGCACTGCGGGAGTCTGCAGAGTTTGGTGCACACAAAAGGGGTTGACTGCTTTTCCCTGGGTGCACTGAAGAGTGGGGTTAGAAATCGTTCAGCTCCGGGGCTGGAGATTGGGGCACAGCCACTGTTACATTTTTTTTTCATCCTCTAAAGCAGTGTAAAAAGCCTTCAGGGAACAAAAGCCACATAGAGCAACCTGAAGCAGATTGCAGTAACCTGGCCCCCTGGCAAGGGGTGGTACGACTCTGCCCAGGCAAAGACACCTGCGAATCAGTGCAACAGGTTCCTCCCCCAGAAGACCAGCAGGAACATCAGGCAAATACCAAGTTTATAGATCACTCAGAACTGAGAAACTCCTGCGATAGGGGAAAATAGTATATAGAATTTGAAGTTTTTTTCTCATGAGTCTTCAGACTTTCAGTTTAAATTTTCTTTTTCTTTTTTTCTCTTTGTCCCTTTTCAATAGTTCCTTATTTTATCAACTGTTGTTAAGTCTTTTTAAATTTTAATTTTTACATTTACATTTTTTAAAAATTTTATTATGTTATGTTAGTCACCATACAATACATCATTGCTTTTAGATGTGGTGATCCATGATCCATTGTTTTCGTATAACACCCAGTGCTCCATGCAGTACATGCCCTCCTTAATACCCATCACCGGGCTAACCAATCCCCCTCTCCCCTCTCCTCTAAAACCCTCTTTGTTTCTCAGAGTCCATAGTCTCTCATGGTCCATCTCTCCCTCCAATTCCACCCCCACATTTCCCTTCCTTCTCCTAATGTCCTCCATGTTATTCCTTATGTTCCACAAATAAGTGAAACCATATGATAATTGACTTTCTCTGCTTGACTTATTTCACTTAGCATAATCTCCTCCAGTCCCATCCATGTTGATGTAAAAGTTGGATATTCATCTTTTCTGATGGCTGAGTAATATTCCATTGTATATAGGACCACATCTTCTTTACCCATTCATCTGTTGAAGGGCATCTTGGCTCTTTCCACAGTTTGGCTATTGCGGACATTGCTGCTATGAACATTGGGGTGCATATGGCCCTTCTTTTCACTACATCTGTGTCTTTGGGGCAAATACCCAGGAGTGCAATTGCTGGGTCATAATAGGGTAGCTCTATTTTTAATTTTTTGAGGCACCTCCACACTGTTTTCCAAAGTGGCTGTACCAACTTGCATTCCCACCAACAGTGTAAGAGGGCTCCACTTTCTCCACAACCTCTCCAACATTTGTTGTTTCTCTCCCTGTCCATTTTTGCCATTCTAACTGGTGTAAGGTGGTATTTCAGTGTGGTTTTGATTTGGATTTCCCTGATGGCTAATGATGAACATTTTTTCATGTGTCTGGTAGACATTTGTATGTCTTCTTCAGAGAAGTGTCTTTTCATGTCTTCTG
>NW_028035826.1:0-525 GCF_054177405.1 Leptonychotes weddellii | reverse complement strand
AGGACATGCAGAGAAGTGAATCTGAGGTGCTATTTGGGAAGATAGACAGCAGGGGAGGGGGCCTCCATCAGCTGCTACTGGCACGTGATAGAGCAGCAGAGTACAAAATCGGAACTTTCAGAAGTCGGCTCTGCTAAGGGACGTTGATCCAGTGGCTAAGCAGGGGGTGGAACCCTCACGGGACAGTGTGGTCTCAGGACCCTCGGAGTCACAGAAAGACCGGGGGTGCCTGAGTGTGGCAGAGCTCCCAGGTATTGAAGCAGGGAAGCCAGCTGCAAAGGCAGAGCCAAGGAGTGGGCTCTCAGCTCGGGGTTGCCATAAACCGTGATCCGCGGCACAGTCGGGCCACTGCTCTTCCAGCAGGGACCCAACAGCGGCAGATCCGGGGAGACTCCCCTTCCTCCCCAAGGAGGAGCGGCGTGGGAGCGCACCACAGGGATCTGCTGGGTTTGGAGACTCCACACGGGGTTGTGAGCCAGAGATAGAAATGCTCAGTCACAGGCCGGGTGAACACGGAGTGCAGCC
>NW_028035825.1:0-525 GCF_054177405.1 Leptonychotes weddellii | reverse complement strand
AGCGGGAGAGGGAGAAGCAGGCTTCCTGCAGAGCAGGGAGCCCGATGCGGGGCTCGATCCCAAGACCCTGGGATCATGACCTGAGCCGAAGGCAGATGCTTAATGACTGAGCCACCCAGGCGCCCCTTTTTAAGATTTTTAAGTGATCTCCACACCCAACATGGGGTTTGAACTCATGACTCTAAGCTTAAGAGTAACATGCTCTACGGACTGAACCAGCCAGGTGCCCCTTTTTGGAAGGTCTTTTCTTTTTTTTTTTTTTTAAAGATTATTTATTTATTTATTTATTAGAGAGTGAGCAGGAGAGAAACAGCATGAGAGGGGAGAGGGGAGAGGGTCAGAGGGAGAAGCAGGCTCCCCACTGAGCCGGGAGCCCGATGTGGGACTTGATCCCAGGACCCTGGGATCATGACCTGAGCTGAAGGCAGTCGCTTAACCGACTGAGCCACCCAGGCGCCCTGGGAGGTCTTTTCAATGCTTTCTAAACCCGGAGGTTAACTTCACAATGCAGAACATTTTTATATA
>NW_028035824.1:0-525 GCF_054177405.1 Leptonychotes weddellii | reverse complement strand
ACCTATCCACAGAGACCTGGCAGGCCAGAAAGGACTGGCAGGATATATTCAGAGCACTAAATGAGAAAAATATGCAGCCAAGAATACTATATCCAGCTAGGCTGTCATTGAAAATAGAAGGAGAGATAAAAAGCTTCCAGGACAAACAAAAACTAAAGGAATTTGCAAACACGAAACCAGCCCTACAAGAAATCTTGAAAGGGGTCCTCTAAGCAAAGAGAGAGCCTAAAGCAACATAGACCAGAAAGGTACACAGACAATATATAGTAACAGTCACCTTACAGGCAATACAATGGCACTAAATTCCTATCTTTCAATAGTTACCCTGAATATAAATGGGCTAAACGCCCCAATCAAAAGACACAGGGTATCAGATTGCATTAAAAAACAAGATCCATCAATATGCTGTCTGCAAGAGACTCATTTTAGACCCAAAGACACCTCCAGATTGAAAGTGAGGGTGTGGAAAACCATTTATCATGCTAATGGACACCAAAAGAAAGCTGGGGTGGCAATCCTTATATC
>NW_028035823.1:0-525 GCF_054177405.1 Leptonychotes weddellii | reverse complement strand
CTAGTGATCTGGGACCTGGAGATAGCCATGACCTTGCTAGTGATCTGGGACCTGGAGATAGCCATGACCTCGTTACTGATCTGGGACCTGCAGATAGCCATGACCTCGCTAGTGATCTGGGACCTGGAGATAGCCATGACCTCACTAGTGATCTGGACCTGGAGATAGCCATGACCTTGTTACTGATCTGGGACCTGGAGATAGCCATGACCTTGGTACTGATCTGGGACCTGGAGATAGCCATGACCTTGGTACTGATCTGGGACCTGGAGATAGCCATGACCTTGTTAGGAATTCCCAAAGCAGAACGCAGCGTGAGTACACCCGGAGGTCTGGTACCAATGAGTTTGAAAGTAGGAAGGCAGTGCCAGGGCAGATTCCTAAATACTTTCTTTCTGCAGGGGACTCACCAGTGCTCTTAATAGTGGTTGTCACTGGCGGGGCTCCCTGGGCGATGGTGTTGGTGGCATCTGAGTTTTGCCTCCAGGAATGTATCTCCTCTTCCAAACTTTAAAAGGCAAATTT
>NW_028035822.1:0-525 GCF_054177405.1 Leptonychotes weddellii | reverse complement strand
ATCCCAAAAGTGAAATGAAGCTAATAAAAAATGTCCTCTGATAATAACTTTCATTAGCTACTCTGGCTCTCAAACTTTTAGAAAATGACAATCTCTTGCTCTTTCTTTTCTTCTGAGTGCAGAAGTCCTTAATCAAGTATCTTTTTTACTTAAAAAAGAAAGCTGATCTCTTAAATACCTTTTAGTGTCTAGTTATTGGTCTTTTCTGGTTCCATACAAATTTTAGGATGATTTGTTCCATTTCTTTGAAAAAAGTGGATGGTATTTGATGGGGATTGCATTGAATGTAGAGATTGCTCTAGGTAGCATTGACATCTTCACAATATTTGTTCTTCCAATCCATGAGCATGGAACGTTTTTCCATTTCTTTGTGTCTTCCTCAATTTCTTTCATGAGTATTTTATAGTTTTCTGAGAACAGATCCTTTGTCTCTTTGGTTCGATTTATTCCTAGGTATCTTATGGTTTTGGGTGCAATTGTAAATGGGATCAACTCCTTAATTTCTCTTTCTTCTGTCTTGTTGTT
>NW_028035821.1:0-525 GCF_054177405.1 Leptonychotes weddellii | reverse complement strand
CTTTCTTTTGGTGTCCAGTAGCATGGTAAATGGTTTTCCACCCCCTCACTTTCAATCTGGACGTGTTTTTGGGTCTAAAATGATTCTCTTGCAGAGAGCATATCAATGGGTCTTGTTTTTTATCCAATCTGATTCTCTGTGTCTTTTGATTGGGGCATTTAGTCCATTTACATTCAGGATAACTATTGAAAGATATGAACTTAGTGCCATTGTATTGCCTATAAGGTGATCGTTACTGTATATTGTCTCTCTTCTTTTCTGGTCTGTGTTACTTTTAGGCTCTCTTTTTGCTTAGTGGACCCCTTTTAATATTTCTTGTAGGGCTGGTTTTGTGTTTGCAAATTCCTTTAGTTTTTGTTTGTCCTGGAAGCTTCTTATCTCTCCTTCTATTTTCAATGACAGCCTAGCTGGATAGAGTATTCTTGGCTGCATATTTTTCTCATTTAGTGCTCTGAATATATCCTGCCAGTCCTTTCTGGCCTGCCAGGTCTCTGTGAATAGGTCTGTTGTCAATCTAATGTTTCT
>NW_028035820.1:0-525 GCF_054177405.1 Leptonychotes weddellii | reverse complement strand
CCCGTGATGCCTACACAGCCGCTGTCTCTAGGACGCCACCAGCGTCTTAGGAAACGCTGTCCTGGTCCCAGAGTAGAGGCCACAGCTTTGTTGTAGGAAAACTCCTTTGTCGTGGGTTGAACCGTGTCCTCCTAAAAGATACGTTGGTGTCCTTACCCCTGTTACCTGTGGATGCCAGCTTATATGGGCACAGGGTTTTGCAGACCTTGCAGTTAAGAGCAAGTCACAGTGCAATAGGAAGCACCCTAATCCAGGGACTGGTTTCTTTTTTGGAGGGCAATTTGGTTTTATCTATCAAGGTTTTCAATGCACTTGCCTTTTAACCCAACAATTACACTTCTAGAGATCTACCTGACATAAATGCATATATAGAGTCCTGGGTCCTACAAATACAAGCTAAACCTACCGATGCCCCCCAAACCCCAAAACAAAGTATCTAGGAGTCTTTTCAATGACACCTAAAGTCAAGAGGACCACCTTCAAGCTTGAAGGTCACTAACAGCAAAGCTGCTTGCAAATGTAACT
>NW_028035819.1:0-525 GCF_054177405.1 Leptonychotes weddellii | reverse complement strand
TTCCCCTTTCTCCACAACCTCTCCAACATTTGTTGTTTCTTTCCCTGTCCATTTTTGCCATTCTAACTGGTGTAAGGTGGTATCTCAGTGTGGTTTTGATTTGGATTTCCTTGATGGCTAATGATGATGAACATTTTTTCATGTGTCTGTTAGCCATTTGCATGTCTTCTTCAGAGAAGTGTCTTTTCATATCTTCAGCCCACTTTTTGACTTGATTATTTGTTTTGTGGGTGTTGAGTTTGAGAAGTTCTTTATAGATCTTGGATACCAGCCCTTTATCTATAGTGTCATTTGCAAATATCTTCTCTCATTCTGTGGGTTGCCCCTTTGTTGACTGTTTCCTTTGCTGTGCAGAAGCTTTTTATCTTGATGAAGTCCCAAAAGTTCATTTTTGCTTTGTTTCATTAGATTTTGGAGATGTATCTTGAAAGAAGTTGCTCTGGCTGATGTCAAAGAGGTTACTGCCTATGTTCTCCTCCAGGATTTTGATGAATTCCTGTGTCACATTTAGGTCTTTCATCCACT
>NW_028035818.1:0-525 GCF_054177405.1 Leptonychotes weddellii | reverse complement strand
TTGAAAATAGAGCTGCCATACGATCCAGCAATTGCACTACTGGGTATTTACCCCAAAGATACAAATCTAGGGATCCGAAGGGGTACGTGCACCCCAATGTTCATAGCAGCATGTCCACAATAGCCAAACTGTGGAAAGAGCCAAGATGTCCATCAACAGATGAATGGATAAAGAAGATGTGGTATATATATACAATGGAATATTATGCAGCCATCAAAAAAAAAATGAAATCTTGCCAGTTGCAATGACACGGACAGAACTAGAGGGTATTATGCTAAGTGAAATAAGTCAATCAGAAGAAGACAAGTATCATATGATTTCACTGATAAGAGGAATTTGAGAAACAAATAGAGGATCATAGGGGAAGGGAGGGAAAAATGAAACAAGATGAAACCGGAGAGGGAGACAAACCATAAGAGACTCTTAATTTCAGGATATAAACTGAGGGTTGCTGGAGTGGAGCGGGGTGGGAGGGATGGGGTGGCTGGGTGATGGACATTGGGGAAGGTAGGTATTATGGTGAGC
>NW_028035817.1:0-525 GCF_054177405.1 Leptonychotes weddellii | reverse complement strand
ATTGACATGTTACATCATTGCACCTCTTGGAATTTGTGATAAGGAAATAAGAATGAGCACAGACACTGAGCAACCAAAACATCTGTGGTGTTGTTTGTGATTGTAGAAAGAAACAACATAAATGTCTAATAGCAGCAGATTGCTATAATAAATAGTAGAATACCCAGACAGTAGAATAATATGTAACTTTTTTTTTTTTTAAAGAGGGCCTGGGGGGTGGCGCCTGGGTGGCTCAGTCGTTAAGCATCTGCCCTTCGGCTCAGGTCATGATCCCGGGGTCCCGGGATCGAGCCCCACATCGGGCTCCCTGCTCGGCGGAAAGTCTGCTTCTCCCTCTCCCACTCCCCCTGCTTGTGTTCCCTCTCTCGCTGTGTTTCTCTCTGTCAAATAAATAAAAATCTTTTTTTTAAAGATTTTATTTATTTATTTGAGAGAGACAGAGAGTGAGAGAGAGCATGAGAGGGGAGAGGGTCAGAGGGAGAAGCAGACTCCCTGCCGAGCAGGGAGCCCAATGTGGGACTCGAT
>NW_028035816.1:0-9998 GCF_054177405.1 Leptonychotes weddellii | reverse complement strand
TCATTAGCCATCAGGGAAATCCAAATCAAAACCACATTGAAATACCACTTTACACCAGTTAGAATGGCAAAAATGGACAGGGAAAGAAACAACAAATGTTGGAGAGGTTGTGGAGAAAGGGGAACCCTCTTCCACTGTTGGTGGGAATGCAAGTTGGTACAGCCACTTTGGAAAACAGTGTGGAGGTTCCTCAAAAAATTAAAAATAGAACTACCCTGTGACCCAGCAATTGCACTCCTGGGTATTTACCCCAAAGACACAGATGTAATGAAAAGAAGGGCCATATGCACCCCAATGTTCATAGCAGCAATGTCTGCAATAGCCAAACTGTGGAAAGAGCCAAGATGCCCTTCAACAGCTGATTGGATAAAGAAGATGTGGTCCATATATACAATGGAATATTACTCAGCTATCAGAAAAGATGAATACCCAACTTTTACATCCACATGGATGGGACTGGAGGAGATTATGCTGAGTGAAATAAGTCAAGCAGAGAAAGTCAATTATCATATGATTTCACTTGTTTGTGGAACATAAGGAATAGGATGGAGGACATTAGGAGAAGGAAGGGAAAAATGAAGCGAGGGAAATCGGAGGGAGAGATGAACCATGAGAGACTATGGACTCTGAGAAACAGGGTTTTAGAGGGGAGGGTGGTGGGGGATGGGTTATCCCAGTGATGGGTGTTAAGGGGGGCATGTGTTGCATGGAGCACTGGGTGTTATATGAAAACAATGGATCATGGATCACTACATCAAAAACTAATGATGTATTGTATGGTGACTAACATAACATAATAAAATAAAAAAAATAAAAAATAAAAGTTAGAAAATTTAGATAAAAAAAGAAAATACTTATACATTATGCACCATTAAGAATCAATATTTTATTTTATTTTATTTTCTATATGTATATTTATTAAAACAAAATTAGAATAATTTTTTTAAAAATTAGGATCATTTATGCACATGCATAAATTTATAATTAAAAATATAATTAAAATTTTTCCACATCATAAATATACATATTCTTTAATAACCTACTGGTAAAGTCTTTTTTTTCATGTAAATGTATTGCTATGTCATCTAAATAATCATATGGCTGTGCCATGCTCAGCTGGCATTTTGGATATTTTCTACTTATTTTCCACCTGAAACAGCTCTGTAAAGAGCATGTTTGAAACTGGGTGACTCTTTCTGACTCTTCTTGCTGCATAGGGTCTCCATAAGAAAGAGATTATGTGCTTGAAGGTCAAGTGTTTGGGGAAAGAATGGTGTGTTGAAGTTCTGCACCAGATAGGAATAGAAGTCATGACTGCATGGCCCAAAGGGGTGAGGGGAGAGCTGGGATTTGCAGCTCTGGAGAGGGCTGCCCAGTCCTGGTTTGTAGCAGAATGCTGCCTAATAGTCTGCAGCCTGGCCAGGAAGGAGCCACAAGATTAAATACCCTGACCCTCTTTCTCCCAACTCTTGAGTTTTGCCAGTGTGTTCCATCGGCCAGATCCAGGCAAGACCAGAAGATAGGACAGCTTGACTGAGGTAGGGCAGGAAGCACAGCTTCCAGGTGCACAGAGCCAAGGAGAAGGCAGAGAGTGGGCTGGGGGCAAATGTGGGCTGTTCCAGTTCAGTCCTGCACTTGTGACTGTTAGGATCTATTTTTATCCTAGTCCAGGAGAAAACCACCTGTCCCCAATACAAGAGTTGCATAATATCCCATCAGCTACTGTGCGGTGTGGGGTGATGTTGATTCAGTTATACCGGAAACTTAAAGTCTTAGCTACTCTAGTGCTCTTCATACATGGCAATGGAGAATAAAGGGCAGGGGTGGGAGAAGAAGCAGTGAAATACCATAACACATATCTGCTTTGGTCCCAGCTTCTATAGCTGACATGAAGCCTGGATTGTTAATCAACTTCCTTCTCTAATACCATCTTTGCCTTACCCTGCCACCACCTCAGCTACATGGATTTTATTCACTGTTGTAGGTGACCCAAACCTTCATTCCTATAGGTTCTGAGTCCTTGGTGGTCATGTCTTCACTGGAGTGCCCAGGTGTCCATGGATTAGGACTGACAGAATGCAAGGAAGCACCTACGTGAATGCACCTATGTGAATGCACTGGACAGTGCTCCTTGCCCCTCTGAGGGAACAGCAGCCCACCTCCCTCTGATAATTGGGACTGGTCATCCTGGATAGCAGATGGACTCCTCTTGTCTGCTTGATGGTTACAGCATATGAGGATCCCAAAAGGCCACAGAGTGCTCTCAGCTTCCAACATAGCAGCACTTTCATTGTGTTCTCTGTTAGCTGCATTCCCTGAGCTCAAGACTGTAGAGACAGGGAGCAAAAATTCATTAACTGGGTTACTGGGTATAATAGCAAGGAGGAACCCTCCCATCTCTACCCTTTGGTTCCTGCACTCATGCTTTCCAGTAGGTATGCAGGAGATAGTGACATACATATATTGTTCATTTGTTTAAAGCATACACTGCATAATGTAGGAGGACACCCCAACTTTTCAGAGTTTGGGGTTGCAGCAGCAGGTAGCGCAGCTGAACTTTCAGCAGGCCACCATTCTATCAAGTCCAGTGCTTCTGGGTAGTGGAGCACATGTTAAGACCAGTGGATTCTGTTATGATGTACTTCCTTCATCAGGAATAACAGAAGGAATTCCTGCCAAAGGAACTGAGGAGGAAACCAAGGATTGGAAAGTGAAATCTGTAAGTCAGTAAATGATGGGGCTGGTTGAAGCCTTGCAGGGTGAAGTAGGAATTTAGATTACTGATTTGAAAGTTCTCCTCTTTTCTAATGTTAACATTTAGTGCTATAAAATTTCCTTTCAGTTCTGCTTCAACTGCATCCTATGCATTTTGATATGTTGTATTTTTATTACCATTCAGTTATCTGTATTTTAAATTTTACTTTGAGCCTTCTTCATTGACCCATGGAATAATTAGAAGTATGTTGTTTAGTTTTCATATGTTTTAGAGGTTTTTCTATTGTCTTCCTGTTACTGATTTCTATTTTTATTCCATCATTATGGTTGGAGAACATAGTCTGTATGATTTCCATTCTTTAACACTTGTTGAGATTTGTTTTATGACCCAGAATATGGTCTCTTGGCAAATCTTCTATGAGAACTTGAAAAAGAAGTGTATTCTGTTGTTGGCTGGAATGTTCCATATATGTGAATAAAATCTTTTTGGTCCAATGTTGTTCAATTTTTCTATATCTTCAACAGTTTTTATATCTAGTAGTTCTATTAGATGCTGAAAAGGGGTTGTCGAAGCCCCCTACTACAAGCATGGATTTGTCTATTTTTTCTTTTAGCTCTACCAGTTTTTTGCTGTTTTATTATTCCCTGTGTACACATTTAGGATTGTTATGTCTTCCCATTGAAGTGATACATTTATCATTATTTAATGATCTTCTTTGTCTCTACTAATTTTCTTTGTTCTTAAATCTAGCTGATATTAATATAATCACTTAGTTTTTGTGTGTGTGATATATCTTTTCCTGCCATTCTACTTTCAATCTTCCCATATTGTCGACTTAGAAATCAATTTTTTGCAAATAGCATGTAGTTAGGTTATTTTTAAAATTTACTTAAATTAGGATTTAAATCTGCCGCTTATTTATTTTCTGTTTCTTTCTTTGGTTTCTAGTTTTTATGTTTCTCTTTCCTTGACTTCCTTGAGCTTTTTTGGGTTATATCTTGATTTATTTATAGTATATTTGAGTATATCTCTTTGTATAGTTTTTGTAGTGGTTACACTGAGAGTTCAATATACATTTGTGACTTATTAGAGTTTACTGGTATTATCATTTACTGCTTTGAGTGAAGTGTGAAAACCTCATTTCTGTTGAGATTTCTTTAACCTACTCTGTGTTTAAATATCATTATCTTGAGTATCAGATATTATAATTTTTGTTTTAATTATAAAATATATAAAACCCATGAGGAAAAGAATAGTTTGTTGTATACACACATGTTTCTCTCTGTTGTTCAGATTGGGTGAATTCTATTAATCTGTCTTCAAATTCACTGATTATTTCCTCTGTTATATCCACTTTTACCATGAGCCCATACTAAGAATTTTTTTTAAAGATTTGTTACTTTATTTTTTAGCTCTATAATTTCCATGTGGTCCTTAAAAAAATAAGCTCTATTTCTTCATCTGATTTTATATTTTTTTAAAAAATTTTTTTCAAGAGAATTTATAATTATTGGGACATTTTTATGATGCTGCTTTAAAATCCTGTTTAGATAATCCAACATCTGATTTATCTCAGTGTTGATGTCAATTTGATTGTCCTTTGTCATTCATGCTGTTTTTCTTTGTTGTTGTTTTGTTTTGTTTTTTGGTTTCTGATATAGTAGGTGACTTTTGGTTGCATCCTGAATATTTTATCCATTATTTTAGGGGACTTTGAATCATACAGAAATCTTTTATATCAGCAGGCAGTCATCCTGTTTTAAGTTCAGCCCTCAGGTTCTGGCCTGTGGCCTATGGTATTAATGACGTTTTAATTTTCAAAGAGGAGGTAGAAGGGTTTTCCCCAGGTTGGGCTGCCTGGGTTTTTCTATGTTGGAGAAGAGGAGTCTCAGGCCTGCAGGAATGAAGAGGCCTCCTGAGTGGGTGTTGTTATAGTGGGATCCCCTTTCCGTGGGGGCCTCAGAACATTTTTTGGGCCATGCACTCTGATAGGATACCCCAATCAGTGTCCCACAGCTGCCCTAGGTATCTCTTGGCAGAGAAGGGGGTTTCAGGCCTGGTGTCCAAAGGACTGAGATCCCAGGTTTGTGTTATGGTGGCATCTCTGTAGGATCTGAGTGCCTGCCAGGTATTTCTCAGCAGGGGAGGAACAGCTTTCCTGGCCACCTTTGTTGGCAGGACTTCTACTGATATTCCTTGTTAGGGGAGCCATAATCACCTGGTATTGTCAGAAGGATCCCGTTCCACCCAGGGGAGGAACAAGCCCATGTGACTGCCTTCTCTTGCTATGTTGGGGGGGTCAGAAAATGTTGGTTCTGGGAGACAGATGATGTCCTGCTGTTGATCATTCTTCCTATCCTGAAGTACCAAACCAGTTTACTTTCCTATTACCACCTTTAAGAGTTCTCCTTTAGTTGTCTCTTGATTTATTTCCAGGGTTTATAGCTGTGCTTAGCAGAGATGAGCAGGTAGAAGGGGGTCTATACCATTCTGTTTGGACTGGAAGTCTCCTGAAATTGCTCATTCACTTATTTTTAATCTCTGTCATTTTGTTTTTAGTTGGTTTCCAGTAAAGAACATACATTTGGATCTAATTTTAAACTATTTACTGTTACGTCCTATATTTGATATATTGTTGCATTTCCTTGGTATTTCCTTTTCCCATCTACTGATGAAGTATATTGTTAAAATGCTTTTATATCTATTTTCCCATGTGTTTTGAGCTATAGATAATATTTGTATTTTCTTAATTATTACCTTAAACATTAAAAAAATAGCTAAACCTATCTTCATAATCATAAGAATGAAACAAGAATTGGCTGTTTTAGGGAGTTGAGAGACATTAAGTAGATTTATTGACTGCTCAGGTGGTAGGCTTTGGTTTGAAAATCTTGAAGGAGACACTGTTTCCACTTTTGCCCTGTGATATTGAAAAGTTAGCCTTCAAGTACTTCTTGGATCTTTCTGGAAAAACGTTTGAGCGGCAGACATCCTTCTGTACTGCTGCAAATGCCATTCATTTTCTTAGAATGTTTGGCAAGAACAATAACATTTGGTGTTTTCACAGCAGTGTGTTGTCCTCGTTGCACTTGAAATGAAATCCAAAACCTCAACCAAAGCTTATTAAACATGAATGATCTGGCTGCAGCTACCACTCATACATTATTTTACATCATATGTTCACTTGTTCACTGAATCCAGACCCAATGGCCTTCTTATTAGGTGAATGTGTATTTGTACTTGTCAGTTCTACCTGGGTGCTCCTCCTAAGCATGCTGCCGGCTGCCCAACAGTGCCTGGCACATAATATGCACTCAATAAACATTTGTCAAATGAATAAAGGAATGAATGGGACTGAGCAATCTGGAATATTGGTTTATGAGGATTTTACATTTATAAAATATTTATGTTTATAAATGGAACTGTGTGTCCAGAGATACAATAGTCATTCACAATAATTATCACAGGTGTTGTGTGGAGAGTCGTTCTTGGATGGATTCATCTAAGAAGGCTTCTTGTGAGGATATTTTTATCAGAGTCTTAAACCGAGAAGAAAGAGAAAAGAATTGTAATCTTTAGGCAATATTAGGAAGCTTTGGTGATTTCTTGGTTCCTAAGCAATGAGTTACCCTTTTAGGCATGTTCATGCTTTGTGTCCATTTCCTTCTTTGGGTGTCCAGGATGTTTGGAAAGTTTTCCTGTGCATCTAGATTTATTTGTGTCTTTGTCAGTGGGACATCTTTAGCTATGCCAAGAGTCTGTCACTGAAAATAGTAATAGTGCTAATAATAAGAGGGATAAAGTCTCTAATTTGTAGGTTTCATTTAATGATTTCATGTTAATGGTTAATAACTCATGCCAAATGCCAAACCAAACTTCACTGCAACATTCCGAGTTCTCCTTGGCTACCCATCATTTTCTTGTATATAAGTTACTTTTTGGCATAAGTTACATTTATTCATAAGCCCTGAAGTTTATAACATAAAGGTCATACGTTTCTTATATTCTCAACTGTGTTAAGAAAAATTAAGATCAAATGAGAAGTAACATAATGTGAATGACTGAAAGAGTGTTCATTCACTGGAAAAATTAATTTTGAGGAGTTCTGGCAGAGAGCACAGTTGCCTACATCTGAGGGGCAGAGATTGACCACCAATATATATTCAGATTACAAGTTCAAAAATACCAATGGCTCATTCTTCTTGCCTTTGGGGGGAAAATAACAAATATAGAAACCACCCCCTTAAAAAATAAAAATAGCAAATTAAAACAGAGGAAAACACAGCACTATTACTACCAAAAACAGTTAATAAAAATTTTTATTTAATTTTATTGCTTTAGTGTTTTTCAATAAGTATTCAAGTCTCTTCTAATGTATCTCTTACATGGAATATAAAAATAGATGGAATTAGTTTTTAAATTATAAATGCCTTGAATGGATCTCTGATTCAGTGTAAGGGAACAACATAAGAAGTTTATTTTTAGAGAATGAGAGTGGTCGTCTAGCTTTTCTGCCAGGCACCTGAACATGAGGGTCATTTACAAACAAGATTGTTAGTGAGTTCACTGGGAAGAAACATGCAAAATTCTGGGGAAAAATGGATACATAGGTATTTTTGTTTTTGGATGTTTACAGCAAAAAGGATTTATAATGAGCTCTTTATCAATTTCAATAATCTGTTTTTAACCTAACTGTGATATTCTCTAAAAATAGTGCTGTAATTTAAGTTGTTAGAATAATTTCAATTATAATGTATTCCAAATGTTTGTGAAAATAGCTGAATGTATCAGCTGTTAAAATGTCAGAACTTTCAATATATTTTAGAGGTTTTAAAAATCAGAGTGTGTGTGTGGGGGGGTAGGTGTGTGTGTTTCGATCAGTTCAGATTTTGATGGAGATAATTTTAAAATAAGATGAGATATCATGAAAAAGGGGGAAAAAAAGACAGGAGGGAAAGGTAGATCAGAGATTATCTGTTAAAAGGACCCCAAAGAGCACATGACTTTCTATTTGACCTCTTGAATACTGACATACTTGTGCTTCCACCTTGGTTCAATTAATGGTCATGGGACTTTTAGGCATTTCCTTTCAAATTCTGACAGGATTCAGGTTGACTAGCATCCTTCTCTCTTTATCCAGAGTTGCTGTGTGACTCATGCTGACCTCCGTCCGTTACCCCGCAGAGGGTTCTAGGATGGACACTAGGTCTAGCTATGCCCCTGCCCGGATCCCTGGGTGGTGATTATGGGTGCACAGATCAATTGCAGAGGATCTGGCAGAGGAGAAATAGCACACTTAATCTATTTGTTAAATCTAGAAGTTAGCTGAAGGAAGAGTGTTTTAACTGAGTTACATAATAAGAAAGAATATTGATTCTAGCTGTTCTTTGGGGTATAAACCTATTAAAGTTTATTCCTCCCTCTGATTGCAACTGAAACTGTGGACAAAATACAAAAACCAAGTACCCATGGACTCTGAAAAATAAACAAAACCAGGTGGATTGTGGAAGGGAATTCATACTTGGAGAAGTGACCCTCTTGGGGTGATTTTTTTTCTCTCTCCTGGATTTCCCTCCAGGACAGGCAGGCTTCAGTCATAGCACAGCATGGTGGCATAAATGCCTGGCACTCCCACAGTATCCTCACCTTTCCACCCAGAGAAGCCAGAGAAAGTAGCATCTGTGGGCTAGAGAATGAGGGAATCTCAGAGGAGAGTTCTACACCCCCAATTCCATGCATGAAAATGTACAATTCTGAACAATGCATGTGTGGTACAGACCCAAACCAGCCTAGTGAAGGCCTAGAGAACTATTTGAGATTAGAACCATTCACACAAGTCTCTAACTCCTGTATGCTGGACAGGCACAAATCAACATAGGAAGGTTTAAAGAACTCAACAGAAACTTGACCCATCTGCACAAGTTTCCAAGTGCTGAACTCAGCATATGTGAGACAGACTGAAACTATCATGGGAAATATGAATTTGAACCATTATCCATGGAAAGTGAGACAGAGATTGTGGTCTGAACTTAACTTCTAACTGAAAAAGAAAATAATCTCCAGAAGATTATAACAGGACCCGGAGTCTACATATCTTAACATTGACAATATCCACGAGACGATGCCAAAGAACTCAACATACAAAGAATGAGGAATATGTAATTAATTCTAAAAGGAAAAAAAAACAATAAATAGATCTTAATCCCAACATGAGCCAGATGTTGAAATGACCAAAGAATTTTAACTATCTATTATAACATGCTCAATGAGGTAAAGAAAAATGAATTTGAAATGAATGAAAAGATAGGAATCTTTAGGAGAGAAACAGAAATTATAGAATGTCCAATGGAAAAAAGTCTCTTCAACAAATGGTGTTGGGAAAATTGGACAGCCACATGCAGAAGAATGAAACTGGACCATTTCCTTACACCACACACAAAAATAGACTCCAAATGGTTGAAAGACCTAAATGTGAAACAGGAGTCCATCCAAATCCTAAAGGAGAACACAGGCAGCAACCTCTTCGACCTCAGCCGCAGCAATTTCTTCCTAGAAACATCGCCAAAGGCAAGGGAAGCAAGGGTAAAAATGAACTATTGGGACTTCATCAAGGTAAAAAGCTTTTGCACAGCAAAAGAAACAGTCAACGAAACAGAAATTATAAAATAGAAGCAAATGCAAAGCTCAGAGCTTAAAAAATATAACACTTTCATTAAAAAAACTTTATGGGTTCAATAACAGAATGAATTGGAAAGGAAGGAAAGGTCAGTGAATTGAAAATAGAACAATATATGTCATCCAGTCTGAAGGGGGTTGGTTAAGTGTCACATATTTATTTCATTTGCCATTTTATAAAAGAGTTCTTATTAGATAGTTCTATTTTGACTTTCTTTTTTTAATTAAGAAACCAGTTACTTTGAACCGAGTTAGTAGATACAATGTTCAAGTATTTTGAAGATTTTCCTTTATGTTGTCTTACACTGCATACCATGAATGTTGATATGTGGGTTAATTATATGATATTAATATATAAATAGATAGTTGTTTATAGGTTCACATCAAGGTGTGGACATAATACTGTGTATGTATGTATATGTATGTGTATGTATATACTCATATATAATCATCTCTATTTGATATCTAGCAGGAAGTTTTAATCTGGTTTAGACCTCTGGCTTTTTCTTTTCTTTTTTTTTATTATGTTATGTTAATCACCATACTTTACATCATTAGTTTTTGATGTAGTATTCCATGATTCATTGTTTGCCTATAACACCCAGTG
>NW_028035815.1:0-525 GCF_054177405.1 Leptonychotes weddellii | reverse complement strand
GTTATTATGATGCTCGTACATAGCGTGTGTCCTGAGAATGAAGATGAACGTCTACATAACCACAGTGAAGATACCACATGCAGGAAATGTACAATTGTACTTTTATTTGCTATACAGTGATTTCCAAAGTTTGGCCATTACCTCAATAATCTCCTTTGTAGGAATTATTTTAAATTACTTAAGATATTTTATTTTTTTTTAGGATATTTTAAATATTTTAAACTATTTAAATGTTTAAAATCAAAGATCCAATGAACCACATTTCTGCTCATGTCTCTTTGGGTTCCTTCCTTCCAGAACAGTCCCTCAGACTTTGTTTTCTGCCTTTAGTGGTCGTGACATCTGGGCGGGGCCCAGGTGGTGATTTGGCTTCACAGCCGGCTTTGGCGTTTTCCGTGGGCCTACGGCCGTGTGCTGCGCCGATGGCCAGTGACGCCAGGCTGGGCCGGGACAGCGGTGGTGCGGAGGGCAGCCCCAACTCCTGCCTGCCCCGTTCTCAGCATCTCTCCGTCCACTGCGGGGAGC
>NW_028035814.1:0-526 GCF_054177405.1 Leptonychotes weddellii | reverse complement strand
CAGTTGAGCCTTGCCCGGGCTCATTTCCCTGCACACACTGTCCCTGAGCATGACCCTCACAACAGGCTAGGCAGGTCAGTTCCCAGAGACCCAGGCTTAACTCTGCTGTACACAGAGGGAAAAAATAACATCTTTCTACAGCCTGCGTGAAGGCAAACAGAGGGGTTTCACTGTGCCGTGTCTGGGACAGCTGACTTCACTGGACATCATGGTGGGGAACAGAGACACAGCCCAGAGTGGATCAATTAGGGAAGGGCTTTGGATACCCGCTCAAAGAGCTGGATTTGCTTAATGAGGGAACCAGTGGAAGTCAATGGAAACAAGGAATGGAGGTGCCCAGGGAGGCCTCTGTAGCAGGCTTCTCCCACTCCTGGGGTGCCACGGCCAGGGAGTTGGGGGCAACTGCTGACTGCTTGCCTTGTTGGAAGTGGGGGCTGCCTCCACCCTCCAAACTGCTTCATGCTCCAGTCTGCTGGGCAGAGAAAGGAACTCAGCCCAAGCCCAGCCTGTCAGCTGCCCCGGACAG
>NW_028035813.1:0-526 GCF_054177405.1 Leptonychotes weddellii | reverse complement strand
CCTCAGAAATTTGTCTGCAGGTATCTGAAAAGTACTTATGGGTCACAGTAACTGTCAACAATTTCACCAGCTTACTGCAATTTAAAGCCTGAAAAATCACATTTCACTTCAAATCACATTGGCCGCACCGATCTGCATGAATGTGATAAATTCAGAGGTTTAGGATTTCAGGAAGGTTACTTTAAGATATTCCTAACGACCTGAAACTGATTTACCAAAACAGCAGCTTTCTCTAAAATGTTTTGTGCTAAGCTTGCAATGAAGCTTTCATTCTTAGCTATTATCTTTCAAGAAGCACTTTAACAGCTTGCTCCTCCTTCATAGGAATTATCCAGGCCACTCAGGTGAAAGAATAGATTTCCTAAATTCAAAACAGTGCCTAGGTCAGTGGTTCTCAGCCCTGACTGCATATTAGAATCATCTGGGTAGCTTTTTAAAAATAACCATGCCCAGCCCTTTCTGATTAATTGGTCTGGAAAGAGAACTTGGCATAGTATGTCTTTTTTTTTTTTTTTTTTTTTTTTTT
>NW_028035812.1:0-526 GCF_054177405.1 Leptonychotes weddellii | reverse complement strand
CTTCCAAATGCATTCTACAAGACCAGCATTACTTTGCTACCAAAACCAGGTAAGGTTACCACAAGAAAACTATAGATCAATATCCCTGATGAATATCAGTGCAAAAATTCTCAACAAAATATTAGCAAATCAAATTTAAGAACACATTAAAACACATATTAAAAAAGAACATGTTAAAAAAGTGTAAACACATACAATGGGGCACCTGGGTGGCTCAGTTGGTTGGGTCTCAGACTCTTGATTTCAGCTCAGTTCATGATCTCAGGGTCATGAGATCAAGCCCCAAGTGGGGCTCCATGCTGGGCATGGAGCCTGCTTAGGATTCTCTCTCTCAGTGTCCCTCTTTCCCTTTCCCATCTCCCCACTCATGTGCTCTTTCTCTCTCTTTCTCTCAAAAAAAAAAAAGAATTATACACCATAGCCACCAAGTATGATTTATCTGTAGGATGCAAAGACAGTTCAACATACACAAATTATTAAGTGTATACATCACATCAATAAAATGAAAGATAAAAATCACATGATC
>NW_028035811.1:0-526 GCF_054177405.1 Leptonychotes weddellii | reverse complement strand
CACACACACACACACACACACACACACACCCCGCTGCTGTAAGCCATGCTGCTGCAGACCTCGGCGTCTGGGAACACTGACATGAAGTACCAGAGCACATTGCAGGAACAGGGGCTGCCCATATCTTGGACTTTGTCATATGGCTTCGCATCAGTTCCACAGGGCATTTTGCCCTCCGATGCGCCTCGTTCACCAGCTTGTTCACCACCAGGCCACAGGGATGTGTGCCCTTGTTAGCGGCCAGCCCCATGCAGGGGCAGGGAGCCCACCCACCCAGCTCAGCTGGCCCTGCCCAGGGAGGAGCTGTTCAGGAGCCAGTGGCCCTCCGTGCTCCAGGACGCACCTGCCCCCCACCCCAGCTGTTAATGGGTGTGCATGTCTTCAGAGCATTCTTTCCAAGTGCCCCCCTTTCCCCATGCTGCCCCCTTGAGGTGGGGCAGGGCAGCGCAGGACGGGCAAGGCCACTGTGGTTACGCCCAGCCCTGGGGGTCTCCCCCTCCTCCCAGAGCACTGCACCTGTCTCAGG
>NW_028035810.1:0-526 GCF_054177405.1 Leptonychotes weddellii | reverse complement strand
AAATTACAGAGAGTAAAGTCTAACAGCTAAAGATCAATTTTATCCCACTCTATTCTATTCAGTAAATATTCAGTGCACATCAGCACTGTGCAAAGTGCTGATGGCACAATCAAGGGCCAGCCCCAGCTGCCAGCTACAGCTGGAACAGCTTACAGGTGACTTCTACTCCCTAACATGGGGACACATTGTAGTTCGGTCAGTTGGGCTCACAAAACTGAATGTGAAAAAAAGAATCAAATTATTTAGTTAATATGCTTGTAAAGATGAGCAACATGATTATAAACACTTTCCAAAAAATGTGAGTTATCTGGATCTATTTTACAGATTCTCAAATCTTAGTTTTGATTTTATTTTGAAATAATCATGATCTCTGTACTTGATATGCCTATGCCCACAGCACCTTGTATGTAGCAGGAGTTCCTTAAGTACTTTTTAATTGTTATGTTGATCACCATACATTACATCACTAGTTTTTGATGTAGTGTTCCATGATTCATTGTTTGCTATAACACCCAGTGCTCCATGC
>NW_028035809.1:0-526 GCF_054177405.1 Leptonychotes weddellii | reverse complement strand
TCTCAGTTGGTGGAGGTCTCCTGATGGTAAACCTTCTGTCCTTCCCGGAGGGGGACCCTGAGATGAACATTCGTGTCCAAATGCTTTATTAAGTTGGTGCTCCCAGGAAACACCTGTAAGCGAATTGGGGGAGGACAGGGAAGGGAAAGAAGCCAAGCCAACTCTCGACTTTAGGTGAGGCTCCAGCATCAGCCTGACTCCTTGTGGGATGCTCTGGAATGTATGTTAGACCTCAGAGCCTGTCCCCTCTCTGAGCAAGGTCGCTGGGCTTTCATAGTCTCATGCTAGACCATCACTGGCTAGGAGCTGCCCCCAGGGGGCTGCAAAGCTGCTCCAGTAGCCATTTTTACAACGGAGTATTACTCAGCCATCAGAAAGGATGAATGCCCAACTTTTACATCAGCATGGATGGGACTGGAGGAGATTATGCTAAGTGAAATAAGTTAAGCAGAGAAAGTCAATTATCATATGGTTTCACTTATTTGTGGAACATAAGAATAGCATGGAGGACATTAGGAGAAGGAAG
>NW_028035808.1:0-526 GCF_054177405.1 Leptonychotes weddellii | reverse complement strand
GACCCCTATCTTACACCACTCAGAAAGAAATAACTCAGAATGGATTAAAGACTTAAATAACACCATAAATCTCAGAAGAAAACATAGAGAAAAAGCTCCTTGACATTCATCTTGACAACAAGTTCTTGAAGCACACACTTTTGAAAGCAAAAATCAACAAGTGGGATTATATCACACTAAAAGCTTCTGCACTGCAAGAAACAATCAACAAAATGTAAAGGCAACCTATGGAATGGGAGAAAATATTTTCAAACCATCTATCTGATAAGGGGACTACTATCCAAAATATATAAGCAACTCATGCAACTCAATAACAAAAAACTACAATCCAATTAAAAAATGGGCAGAGAAACTGCATGGACATTTTTGCAAAGAAGACATCCACATGGGGGCGCCTGGGTGGCTCAGTTGGTTGGGCGACTGCCTTCGGCTCGGGTCATGATCCTGGAGTCCCGGGATCGGGTCCCGCGCCGTGCTCCCTGCTCGGCGGGGAGTCTGCTTCTCCCTCTGACCCTCCCTCCTCTCA
>NW_028035807.1:0-526 GCF_054177405.1 Leptonychotes weddellii | reverse complement strand
AAAAAAAAAAAAAAAAAAAAAGAGGCTTATGCGCTCTGAATACGGGAAACAGGCCATGAATCGTTTTCCCATTTCCTTGAACAAAGACAGACTAAACTCTGAGCTTTGCGGCCCAAGTGTGGAGCAGAGAGCCATTTAGAGTCATTATAGCAAATGGATGGCTTGTCCTGGGTGGCTCTGGGCCCAGTGGGGAGATGGAGTATATACCAGCCCCCAGGTATCATCAATCCCACATGGCATCCCAGTGAATTTGAGGGAGAAATAAGAAAGGGAGGAGTACAGGTTGCGTGCCTTTAAAACTTACTGGCCATTCATATCCGAGCTTGGTCATGGACCTACCTCAGGTAGAAGGAGGATCTCTAGTGGGATGCCAAAGGGCTCTGTCCTCAGTCTTGCCTGAGATGAGAACACAGATGGCTTGCTTATCAAATTCACATGGAATAGAGGAGCACCTTCAAATCAGGTTTGGAAATAAGGACAGGGAGATGAGTTGACCCAACAGTAACTTGACAGCCACTATGAAGGA
>NW_028035806.1:0-526 GCF_054177405.1 Leptonychotes weddellii | reverse complement strand
CAAACACCTCTTGAGGAAAGCAACAGTAATGATGATATGTATCTGGAAAGAATAATGCGTATCAGAGGGCTTTTCTGGTGTATCAGGGACACTGAACCACGGGTCATGATGTATGTAATGGAGCAGAGTTTTGTCCAAAGGACTCTATTACTGTCCCTGTGGGCACTCGCTGTTCGTGATTCTATGAGCCTGAAATTCAGTCTTGGGGATGAGCATACAACAATCTAAATTTGCAACTAAGATTTTTTTCTGTGCTCCATACCAGCAAAACCAACCTGCCTGTTCAGATCTTTATATATCTAACATATGTTCAATCTCAGCATGTGCTAAAATGAACCAAAAATTCCCCCAATCTGATGTCACCCTGTGTTTCCTACTTTGTCATATGATATTACCATCAGCCAACTCCAATAAAATCTGGGTCTTCTTCTTAACCTCTCCACCTCCCCACACCCCACAACAAGGACTCAGTTACTCCTCTTGCTTCTGCATCTTTCATAGCTCACAAATTTAGCCTGTCTCATCT
>NW_028035805.1:0-9998 GCF_054177405.1 Leptonychotes weddellii | reverse complement strand
ACAATATAGAGTAAATAGAGGGAAAAGACTATTGATATCAAGCATTATTTTTATTTAATTTTAAAATGTCTTTTATTTGATTAGACTGAGAAGCTAGAATGCAAGGTGTTTAGATATTTTTAAGTGATCTTTTTATCCTATCAAGAGTAATTTTTCTCTATCATCTTTACTGACAGAGAAATATGGGCTATTGATGAGTTTCTACTATTTCATTTCTACTGAAAAAGTAAATAGTATGTTCTAAGTATTTCAGTGTGTCCTTACAATAAATGCTGAAAAGATGTGGAAATATTTGTATTTGTCTCTTATCCCCCCACATATATATAACAAAAGCAAATATTTCCACATTTATATATAAATATTTACACACATTTGTATTTGTTCCCAATGCACACTGGAATACAGTTGATATTATGATATTTAAGTGATTGTAGACACAATACAATTGATTAAATTTTAGATTTTGGAAAGGAAATTTAATTACTATAATGACTTTGGAAATCTGGAAATAAATATTTAGGACTTATCAAAATTTTAATTCCATGTATTCTGAATTTAGGCATTTAGGATAAATTGTAGTTGAAAAAAGTTAAAGAGTTTTCAGTTGTTCATTACTTTTGAAATTTGGTTAGAAAGATTTTAAGGAAGTTATGTTTCCCTTTTTAATTAAGTGAAATCACGGTAAGAATTCATAATTTTTATTCTTGCTAGTTTGTGAATCTATTTGAATATGACACAGGATGTTTGTTTTAAACTTTTATAATGTAAATAAATTGCATTCCAATAAAGTTATAAGAACTCTGAAATACAACAATTTAATGCATTTTAATACAAATAATACTTATTTGGAAAAGTAGAGCAAAAGAGATAAGTTAAAGATAAAGATCTCTGGTTTTCACAGACCCCTTTTTTTATAACAGTGGTAGAGTAGTATGATAACTCGTAATAAAAGAAAATGAAAAAAAAAAGAAAATGAAACTATGAATTTGTTTCTTCAACAGGAAATAAGACAAATAGTTCTATAAATTTTAAAAATAACTATTATATAAATTATTGAATAGATATACATTATCATTGTGAAGAATAAATTACTTCAAAAAAAAGGACTAAGAATACTTAAGAAAATTATTGCCCCAAATAATAAATTTAGAAAAGTGAAAAAAAAGCAGATTTGTATATCACAGTATATATAATTCTGATTTTTCCCTGCAGTTAGGAAAGTCTGTGAAGAAAATCCTTTTTAATAAATTCCATTTCTGTTTTATAAATTTATTTTACAAATTCTATTTTGTGGCTATAATTTGGTTATCTTTGATACTATGGTGGTAATATTTTAGGTGGAAAAATTCTAAATTCTCTTTAGGAAATGTCTCAAATGGAACTATAAAATATTGACCCATTCTCATGTATTTCTTCTGAGCTTTAAGCCCTTTCTTTAGTTAAACCATGTATAATATGATATACAAAAAAACTGATCATCACTGACTTTTAGTTGCAAGATCTGAATGACATCAACAGTTCCAAACTCTTCTTATCCTCTCATATATTTCGGAGGGATTGGAAAAGGTCTTACTCAAACCAGATAATTTACATACAGATCTTTCAAGATCAGAAATTCAATCAGATTAAAATGGGTTTTCAGTTGAAATTGATAAGAATGGGTATGCAATTTAAACAAGCTCTTAATCGTTTTCATTATGAAGTAAAAGAAAACAAAAAGATCATAAACGTCATCATCAAATGAACAGAGGGGACAGCAAGGCCTTCGTGATAGGAGTTACATGGCAGTGTTTCTGAGAATTCTTTTCTTCTCAAACAAACCCTCATGCAGGGAACAAAGAAGCCAATGCCTTTCCTCTCATCTCTCCCCTTGTCCCTACTGTTTTTAATAATGTACGTCTGACATGCTAACAATCAAGCACATGTTTTTTTATTGTTGTCTGATCTCAGCTGTCTGGTAATGGCTTAAGAGGAATGATGAGTGAAATCGCACATCAAGTGTCTCCTTTGTTGGTAGTATAACAGGGGTGTATTTCCAATTTGCAGTTTGGTGCTGTAGCTTAAGAAGTGGCACATTTGTTTGATATCCACTTGGTGCTATGCCATTAATCTACCAAACTGAGGGGTCAACTGTTCCAGCGATGTGTGAATAAGGAATTAAAGGTAGGGACTTGGCAGAAATTTATGAAAAATAAGAGGAACAGTTTGTTTCCCAGTTGTTTTTTTAAATCTCTAGACACAAAATAATAAACTATCACTCTGCAAAAATCTACGTGTACCAAAAGATATGTACATACCGTCTACATTTAGCCTAAAAAAGGTTTGATGCTTTCCATAATGAATGAAGAGTCAATCTGTTCTGTGTTGTACCTTTTGGAATGAATCCAAGACCAATTACTTTCCATATTACTCTCAGAAATTTTCTACAAGTCAATCTTCTTTTGGGGGAAAGCATATCTTCAATAGTTGAACTTTTTTTGAACATGAGCATGTGTTACCTGGGTAATAATTTTAAAAAATGTGTTTAAAATGTAACTGTATAATTTGATAAAAACTTTCAAAAGTAAGTCTATGATTATAAAAATTAGAATAATTTTGTTAGAATGTTAACTTTCCCCCTTGCAAATAGTAACATGTCGTTTTCATAAAGTTCACTTTCTGAAAGGAATCCCACTCTGATTAGCCAAAATACATTAGTAATACATTTTTGTCATATAGAAATTGATAGTGATTGAAATTAAGCTTTTTCTGGTGTTGAGACTATATTCACAGTGAAGAGACTTGAATTCGTTTATAAAACATTTGCAGTTTTAGAATATGTATATGCTAATTTTTATTACTTTCTCCTGTTTTTCTTTTGATTAAGAATAAAGAAAAAATATTAAGCTATAAGCATATGACTTATATCCTTTCAACATTAATAGTTATCTCTCAGAATATAGTGGTGCAAATGAATACTCTAGATAAGCTTACTTTTAATTCAAACACTCCTATTAGAATTGATTTTTATTTATTTTTTTAATTTTATTATGTTATGTTAATCACCATACATTACATCATTAGTTTTTGATGTAGTGTTCAATGATTCATTGTTTGCGTATAACACCCAGTGCTCCATTCAGTACGTGCCCTCTTTAAGAATTGATTTTTATTTTGAGGTACAATGGCATGAATGGTTTTAAGAATACTTTTAGTTGCATACACAAATTGTCTCAATTCTATAATACAGACATATTTAGGATAAGATGTTTTGTGTGCATGGGGTTACTTGAACTTAGTATGTGATAAATTTATTATTTTACTATTTATTCTTTTCATTATGATGTTTACTGAGTGGCTGTGTATAAGAAAAGAAAAAAAAATTACTGTGCATCAGTTTAGTAAATACTATTTAAATTAATATTTGAATAGATTAAGTGAAGAAAATGACTAAAAATCTGTGAAACACATGATTAGCCATAGTAAATATAGAGAGGTATTAAATTAATAAGTCTGTGATGCACTAATTTATGTCAAGTCACTGAAAACTCTTCTTAAGTGAAAACTTGTTAACAAAAGAAACTTGTTAATGGAATACTGTTATTTTATTCAACGCCTAAACACTTAAGAGGCCTTTTGTACCCAGTTGCCGTGGGAAAATCTACTAACCTTAAAGCTCTTGCAATAAACAATCCATTTTAACTCTTTTAAGGCTTTATAGCATGCGTTTTTAATGTAGGAATTTCTCTGAAAATAGTATCGTAAGCCAGATTATATTTTCTCTCTTTCAAATGGCTCTTAGAAACCATGCAACCCTTCTAGTTATATAAAAAAATAATGTTTCAAGTATGAAAATAGGCTATAGAAAACCATGAGGTCTGGGAATAAACTTTTAATAGGACCTCTACATAAACTATTATTTGAGCAAAATGTTCTTAAGAAAACTTGATGTGATTAGGTTTTTCTTGCTACAGCAACTCTGATTGCACTTATCATGAGGCAAGGGTGTATTTTGATCAGGGTAAAAAAGATCAAGATTATATGATTTCTCTGGATAAGAAAGAAGGACAGCATTATCACCAGGGCAACTTCCACATCAAATACATGTGTGGCAGATCATCCCTGATGTGAATACTTCTTTCAGCTCCTGAATAGCTTCATACTGTGTTTCTAGGTTTCCAATAATGTCTCACAATAGACTATAGTTTAACTCAAATGTTACAGGTCTTTCATGCTAAAGATGTCTCCAGATCTTAACGGAGTTAAATTTTACCTTTTTTTTTTTTAAAGATTTTATTTATTTATTTGAGAGAGAGAATGAGAGAGAGAGAGAATGAGAGGGGGGAGGGTCAAAGGGAGAAGCAGACTCTCTGCTGAGCAGGGAGTCCAATGGAGGACTCGATCCTGGGACTCCAAGATCATGACTGGAGCCACCCAGTTGCCCAAATGTTACCTTTAATAGCCTGGTAAGTAAATGAAAATTTTATTGAAATACATAGCCGAATTCTTATGAAGGGATTTATAGTATTTTCTTCTCTCTGACATGACTGTGATATCACTAATAACAATTATTTTCATTTTGAATAAAAATAAAAATGATAAGCGTTTATATTAGGGGCGCCTGGGTGGCTTAGTCATTAAGCAGCTGCCTTCAAGTCAGGTCATGATCCCAGAGTCCTGGGATTGAGCCCCACATCGGGCTCCCTGCTCAGCGGGGAGTCTGCTTCTCCCTCTCCCTCTGCCTGCCACTCCCCCTGCTTATGCGCTCTTTCTCTCTCTCTGTCAAATAAATAAAATCTTAAAAAAAAGTTTATATTAAGTATCACTGTCAAAAGACACACCTTTATAGGTGAAATTATATCATCTTTAAGTCATTTTGCACATCAAAATGTCAACGTTGCCTTGCCAATATTCTTTCCCAGAGTTTAATTATTTTCTTTTCCTAAACATACATATTTTGGGGAAGATGCTAGTTGCAGACAAATGTTTATGAACTTTCTTTTAAAATAATCTTTGTAAGACAATAGTCATTCACTTTGTCACAGAGAAAATGTAGGGTGTGATATAGCATTAAAGAGCAAATAGGAACTACAGAGTAGGATTAACACAATATTAAATACTTGATATCCAAAATGCAGCAGGGTATCAGATTTATTCCTATTAACAGGTGGATGCAAAAAGAAAAGTAGCTTCTTTGCTCTCATTTTTTCATAAAGCCAAACTCCACTAAACAAGAGAGATGGCTTAGCGATTGAAAAATATTTCCAGTATTTTCTAATTTAAGTCTCTTTTTGGTTCAAAAACTGAACTTAGTCCAAGTTTCTTTTCTGTAGAGTTGATTTTGCTAACTCTCTTTCTTCAGATAAATGTTCTTTCAGATTTTATTCTTTTTTCTGTCCTCAGCTCAACCTGGTGTGGGTGTGTTAGGGGAGGGAGAGGGTGGTTAGCAACAATGCAGCAGTGGCCCTTGAATACAGAATCCTCTGGATCCTCCTGGTCTTTCCTTTGAGTGGCTGAAGAGATCTAGTCAACAAGATAAAAAAATAATGTTTCAAGTATGAAAATAGGCTATAGAAAACCATGAGGTCTGGGAATAAACTTTTAATAGGACCTCTACATAAACTATTATTTGAGCAAAATGTTCTTAAGAAAACTTGATGTGATTAGGTTTTTCTTGCTACAGCAACTCTGATTGCACCCTTATTGAGCAGGATCTTTCCTTCACATTACATGCAACTATTAACCTCAGGCACAAAGACTCATCACCAAACCATCACAGATGAAATGGATTCTTCTTTATATTGTAGAAGAAACCCTTTAATCTGATTCTTCTGGATTTGTTTCTTAACATGTCAAAGAGAGTTTAAAATTCCTGTTTCCTCAAAGCCTGAATTTGTAAAATTATATTTTGGATGCCATCTGCTGAATACAATTTAATCTTTGTTCTGCATACCTTTTGCAACAACCTTAATCATCCTTTACCAAATCTACTACTACTTTGAGATTAATAAGAAACAAAGTGATACTATGGTTGTTTGTTTCAAGTTTTTATTTAAATTCCAGTTAGTTAACATATAGTGTGATATCAATTTCAGGAGTAGAGTTTAGTGATTCATCACTTACATACAACACCCAGTGCTCATCACAATAAGTGCCCTCCCCATCACCCTTTTAATCCACCCTCCCCACCTCCCCTCGGGCAACTGTCAGTTTGTTCTCTATAGTCAATAGCCTCTTATGATTTGCCTCCCTCTCTTTTTTTTCTTCTTCCCCCTAGTTCATTGTTTTGTGTTTTGTAAGAAACAAAGTGATATTGATAAAAGTACAGAAGGGAAATAATACATTTAATATATTTTCAAAACCTTTTTTTGAAGTGAAGAACATTTGGGTTAAAAACTAATTAAAATAGACCTGAATGTTAATAATGGTTCCCTTAATGGACTTGTTGATCCAACAACATTTATTGAGTCTTCATATATTCTGGATAGTGTTCTATGCCCTGAAAATACATCAGATGAATGAAATAGACAAAACTCCTGCCCTGTTTGAGCTATTTTCTTGTGAACAGCACAGTTGTTAATCTTATTATTTCCCATGGCTTTCAGGACCATCTATATGCTGATAACTACTATCAGTATGAGTCTAATGCAGAAAACAGAAACCACTGTAGGGATTTTTAAAAAAGACTTTAATAGTCAGTTGGTACACAGGTGATAAAAGAGCTGAAAAGAAAAAGAAGGCTCAATTAGGTAACCAGCATGTTACCAACAGCTATGCTCATAGATTAGAGGATCAAAGAATAGAGATAAAATCTCTGGATAGCAGAGGCAGGGACTCACCAGATGGAAGCTAGAATTACACCAGCCTGTGGGGTGGAAGCAGGAGGTACCAAGGATATTCAGCTGCTGTTAGAAACCTTCTTCGAGGCAAAAGGAGAAGGAGAGAGATACCCTTGATTACTAACACCCTCTCCCCTTCTTGTGTCTTGTCAGTGTCTGGCATCAGCCAAACCCAATGTCACATACAGTCAGCAGTGATTGGCCCACTTGTGATGCAGAGTACAACAAGGGAAATATGAGAAGTGCCTCTGAGAACAAACAGGACAAGGCTGGGCACATCTACCAAACTTACATCTTCTGTCGTTAGTTTTCTCGGGAACTTCAGACTCGTGTTCGAATGCCTCTGTGAAATTCCTTTGGATATGTAAAGGCACGTTATAGTGAATATGAAAAACATCAAACTTTACCCCCACACATACACACACATACACAAACACACACCAAAAAAACTAAACTAATTAAATATGACCCCTCTCCTGGTATACTGAAAACAGTGTCAAATATCAGAGTTGCTCAAGAATTAAGTAAGGGGTGCATCAGTCATGCTTTTCTTACCTTCTCCCAACCCTATTCAAGTCCTATCTCTGAAATATTCTGGGTCTGTATACTTCTTTTCATTTCCACAGCTAACACTCTAGTATAAGCCACTATTTCCCTTGAATTTTTGCAATATCTCCTAACTGCCGCATTGTAATAGATTGTATTTTTCAAAAATAGCCATGTCAGAATCTCTGATCTCACCTAATTTTCTGCCACATGACCTTGCCACATCCCTAATAGAGGTAAAATCTATCCCTCTACCCAGTTGGATGTGGGAGGACTGATTGGCCAATAGAATCGAGCAGATGTAACACTGACCCAGTACCAAGGTTTCAGTTTCCTGCCTCTTGAAGCCAGAAGCCATGTAAGATATGTGACTACCAGAAACGGCAAAGCTGCAAAGCTTTGAGATACCCAAGCTATGTGTAGAGAATGAGACCACCTATGAAGAGAAAGAGGCCAAGAAATACTTCTAGTACCATATTAAGAATGAATAACTTATTTTGAGCTTATCTTGAATCCCCAGTTGCCCAAATAATTTCCTCAAAATGCTAAGTATAGAGTTACTCTGGATCTCAGAAATTCCACTTCTAGATACCTACCCAAGAGAAATGAAAAAAATACATCCAAACAAAAATTTGTACATGAATATTCACAGTAGCATTATTTATAGTAGGCAAAAAATGGAAACAACCTAAATGTTCATGACTAAGGAATGGATAAACACAATATGGTACATCCATACATATACAATGGGATATTATTCAGCAATAAAAAAGAATGGAGTACTGATACATGATACAATATGGATGAAACTTGACCATTTTATGCTAAATGAAAGAAGTCAGTCATGAAAGACCACATATTACATGATCTCATGTCTATGGAATGTCCAGAATAAGCAGAACTATAAAGACATAATGTAGATTAATGGCTGCATAAGGCAAGTTGTGATGTGTGTGTGCTGGTGGAAGAGGATGAGTGGGTGGTAAGTGAGAGTGGGCAAAAAGTGCTGATGAGTACAAGGTTTCTTTTCAGGATGATGAAAATGTTCTAAAATTGGATTAGAGTGATAGTTTCATTAGTCAGTATATATACTGAAAATCATTAAGTGTAAATTTTATTATTTTATTTTATTTTATTTATTTTATTTTAATTTTATGTTTTAATTTAAGTTTTAGTTAACATACAGTGCAATATTGGTTTCTGGAGTGGAATTCAGTGATTCATCACTTACATATAACACTCAGGGCTCGGGGGGCGGAGCAAGATGGTGGAGGAGTAGGAGACCTGGATTTCGTTCTGGTCTCAGGAATTCAGCTGGATAGGGATCAAACTATTCTGAACACCTATGAACTCAACAGGAGATCGAAGAAAAGAATAGCAACAACTCTCTGAACAGAAAAGCGACCACTTTCTGGAAGGTAGGACGTGCGGAGAAGTGAATCTGAGGCGATATTCAGGAGGATAGATGGTGGGGGAGGGGGCCTCCGTCGGCCACTTCTGGCAAGTGATAAAGTAGTGGAGCACAAAATCGGAACTTTTAGAATCTGCTCCGCTGAGGGACATCGCTCCGGTGGCTAAGTGGGGGATGGAACCCTTGAAGGACAGTGTGGTCTCAGGACCCTCGGGGTCACAGAATGACCGGGGGTGCCTGAGTGCAGGAGAGCTCCCAGGGATCAGAGCAGGGAAGCCAGCTGCAGAGACGGAGCCGAGGAGCGGGCTCTCAGCTCGGGGTTGCCATAAACCATGATCCAAGGCACAGTCGGGCCACTGCTCCTCCAGCAGGGACCCAACAAGCAGCAGATCCAGGGAGACTCTCCTTCCTCCCCCAGGAGGAGCGGTGCGGGAGCACACCGCAGGGATCTGCTGGGTTTGGAGACTCCACATGGGGTCACGTGCCAGAGATAGAAACGCTCAGTCACAGGCCGGGTGAACACGGAGTGCGGCGGGAGACTGCAGAGACGGGAGTGATCCACTGCTTTTCTCTGGGGCACACTGAGGAGCAGGACCCCGAGTTCTCGGCTTCTCCAGGGCAGAGATTGGGAGGCCGCCATTTTCACTCTCGTCCTCCAAAGCTGTACGAAAAGCTTGCAGGGAACAAAAGCTCCTGAGAGCAAACCCGAGCGGATTACTTAGCCTGGACCGGCAAGGGCGGGGCAATTCCGCCACCGGCAAAGAAATTGGGGACCACATAACAGGCCCCTCCCCCAGAAGATCAACAAGAACAGCCAGCCAAGACCAAGTTTACCATTAGCCAAGACCTAACGCCAGTGCTAGGGGAATACTGCACATAGAATTCATGGCTTTTTTATCATGATTCTTTAGTCTTTCAAAGAAAATTTTTTAATTTTCTTTTCTTTCTTTCTCTATTTTTTTTGAATTTTTCTTTTTCCCTTTTTCAACCAACATCTTATCAATCCCTTTTTTAAAAAAAAATTTTATTTTTCATTTTTGGAGTCATATTCTATCCCTTCATAGTAGTTACCCTTATTTTTGGCATATATGTATAGAAGTTGTTCTCTCTTTAAAATTTTGAGATACAGTTTCTTCTAACAGATCAAAATATACCCTAAAGCTCTAGTGTATGGCTTTGTTCTAGTCTCCTGCCTGATCACACTCTCTCCCTTTTTTTTTTTT
>NW_028035804.1:0-526 GCF_054177405.1 Leptonychotes weddellii | reverse complement strand
AGCATAACTTAGCATAGCATTGCATAGCATAGCATAGCATAGCATAGTATAGCATAGAATAGCATAACTTAGCACAGCATAGCATAGCATAGAATAGCATAACTTAGCACAGCATAGCATAGCACAGCACAGCACAGCACAGCAGAGCAGAGCAGAGCAGAGCACAGCATAGCACAGCACAGCATAGCACAGCACAGCATAGCATAGCACAGCATAGCATAGCATAGCACAGCATAGCATAGCACAGCACAGCACAGCACAGCAGAGCAGAGCACAGCACAGCACAGCGCAGCACATCATGAGACATGTAGAAAGCATCAGGACTGCAACAGGTGGACATTGAGATTTAAATGGAAGGTGAGGAGGATTATTAAAGTGTCTGAGCACAGGAGTGACATAACTACAATGACTGTATACTGGATGTGTTGGTGTGCAAATACTTTAAAAGCGATGGTGAAAACAAAAGCAATTTGGCCAATTGGCAGCAGAATAAGAATCTTCATGGATCTGTCTGAGTGACACACGT
>NW_028035803.1:0-526 GCF_054177405.1 Leptonychotes weddellii | reverse complement strand
GATCCCAGGACCCTGGGATCATGACCTGAGCCGAAGGCAGACGCTTAACGACTGAGCCACCCAGGCGCCCCTCCCCTTTTTCTTTCTGATGCTGCGTTCCTCAGAATTTAGGTTATTGATTTGCCCTCAGAGACGCAGGAAAGTTGGGAGATTTACAGACTCCGTATCCCCACCCCACATTTGAACCACACTCCTGTTCCCGCAGCAGTGTTCACGGGCTTAGGATAGTGTTGCTGAGAGCAGGTGACCCAGCTGGGCCTCATTGAGGACGGCTGCCTTTGGGGCTGCAGTTACTCATGATCTGCCACTGGGATCAGCTCCCAGCTCAGACTTGGCCCCGGGGTTATGTGGGCCCTGTGTATCTCAGATGTCAAGGTGAGGACCAGCTAGGGGGCAAGGCATGGAGCTCAGGAAGGGAGGAAGATGGAAGCTAAAGCATGTGAGGCCGGGGGCAGAGGCCAGGCTGTGCACTTTCACAAAGCACGGGTTTCCCAGGCAGGAGTTTCCCTAAGATGTAGTTGCTGTG
>NW_028035802.1:0-526 GCF_054177405.1 Leptonychotes weddellii | reverse complement strand
CTTCCTGATGTCAAGTATGGGAAGTATCAACTCTGCGATATTCTTGCTAAAAATACCCTCTTCAGACCATTCCCTACCACGCCATTCCTCTTACTAGCATAGGGAAACATTCTGACAAATCCAATCAATGGGGCATTGTCTAAGCTCCTTAAAATGTTGATATCTTGGAAGACCAAAAACAGGGTTGGAGAAGGGAGCTGTCTGAATCAGAAGAGACCAAGGAAATAGGACAAATGCAATGAGGACTTTAACGAAGTACTCAGGTTTTCAAAATAAAAACTAAGTACAGATGTCATTTTGGGGTTTAATTTGAGAAATGTGTATATAACTATATATTAGATGATTCTATTGATTATATTATTGATTACATTAAAATTTTAGATGTCATAATGGTATTGTGTTTCTTTAGGAAAATATATTTGTTCTTGGGAGACACATGTTTAATATATAGAGGTGAAGAGTTATGAGGTCTGTGATTTAATTTCTAATGGCTCAACTCAAAGAACAAATGTAGGGTGAGGGGGAG
>NW_028035801.1:0-526 GCF_054177405.1 Leptonychotes weddellii | reverse complement strand
ATTAGGCTAATTAACAGCCCTACGATAGCTTCTAAAGGTTCATGTGAAAGGAAGAATCACGTCTTTCTCTTCAAGTCAAAACTAGGAATGATTAGGTTAGTGAAAAAAGCATGTCAAGTCAAGATAGGCCAAAAAATAGGCCTCTTGTGCCAAGTTATGAATGCAAAGGAACAGTCCTTGAAGGAAACTAAAAGTGCTACTCCAGAGAACACACAAAAGGTAAGTAAACAAAACAGACTTATTGGTGATATGGAGAAAGTTTTAGGGGTCCAAATAGAAGGTCAAACCAGCCACAACACTCCCTTAAGCCAAAGCCTCATCCAGAGCAAGGCTCTCTCTTCAATTCCATGAAGGCTGAGAGAGGTGAAGAAGCTGCAGAAGAAATGCTTGAAGCGAGCACAGGTTGGTTCATGTGCTTCAAGGAAAGAAGTCATCTCCATAACATAAGAGTGCAAAGTGAAGCAGCCAGTTATCCAGAAGATCTGGCTAAGATAATTAATGAAAGCTGCTACACTAAACAACAGAT
>NW_028035800.1:0-526 GCF_054177405.1 Leptonychotes weddellii | reverse complement strand
GTGTTATGCACAAACAATGAATCATGGAACACTACATCTAAAACTAATGATGTAATGTATGGGGATTAACGTAAGAATAAAAAAAAAAAAAAGAGTCTCATATACTATGGACTGAGCCAGGAAGGTGCCTCATGTATTTATTTTAAGGTCAGCAACCTTAATATTATTTGCAGAGATCCCTTTTGCCTTATAGAGCAACCTATTTACAAGATCAAGGCATTAGAGATGGATACCTTTGAGGCATTATTATATCTAGCATAGACCCCACTTGTGGAAGTCAAGGCAGATAGAACATCTTACTCCCTGTGTCTTGGTGAACCTTCTAATAGGGAGAGCCAAAATGTGTATGACTTTTTCTCTGGTAATATTTCAAGTTTGCAACATGCTTTCCCAATTCATGATGAAGTTAAAGGAGATATATTTGAAAAGCAGCTAGCCTAGAGCTTGGCTTAATGTCATCCTTAGAATATATTAATTTCCTTCCCCCATTCTTGCATTTGAATTCCCAGAGAGAGCACTGTGGTGT
>NW_028035799.1:0-526 GCF_054177405.1 Leptonychotes weddellii | reverse complement strand
GGGGTGCCCAGGGCACCATTGTGGATCCATCGTGGGGCCACGAGAGTGCCTCAGTGGGATTCATCCATGACCACGAGCTTACTGGCACGTCTGACCTGTCTGTTTGCTCCCTCGTGTCCCGAGGACGTTCAGGGAGTTTTCACGGGATCCCAACAGTTGAGGGCCCCGGGAGGTCGGGAAGCACGGTGCTCGCCCTTCATCCCTTTCGCTGGTCTGGCTCTCGTGGCACTCGGGGGTCTGTCCCCACAGAAGAAGCCAGAGTCCTGCTGTGGACCTCGGGCGGGGACTCCCGGGGACGAAGGGGGGCCGTGAGCTGTGTGGCTCATTCCTGGGGCCCGAAGGTCCGGCCGGCGTGGGCTCAGAGGTGGGGAGGGGCCGGTCTGGGAGGCGCACGTCTGTCCTGCCGCACCATCGGGGGCCCGGGACTGCAGGCGGGGGAGATGGCTGGGGCAGGCCCCACGCACATGGCCGCCTCCCTGCTGACTGCAGCGACTCCCTGGGGCCACAGCTGATTAGACGTCAACAG
>NW_028035798.1:0-526 GCF_054177405.1 Leptonychotes weddellii | reverse complement strand
CCTGAGGTGTGTGTCCACCTGACCCAGGAGAACCAATCAGAAGCTGAGCTGGGCTAAGCCCTGCTCCCTCAGGAATCGGTCCTGTGATGGATGGAGAGGCCACTGGATGATGGGGTCTCAGGGATTAGGGGGCAGTTTGGGCCCCATCGTGATGGGCCACAGGTAAGCAAAGCAGGAGAAGAGGCAGAAAGAGGCAGACGTGAACAATGAGACCTCAGAAATAGCTGTCTCCGGATGGCTTTCTGGTCCTTGGTCCTTGTCCCTTGGGAAGCCCAGCCCAGCCTTTGGGTTCTATAAGAGATGCTGTGTCCTCCCAGTAAATCCCCCTTTTGAGTTCTGACCCTAAATTTAGCCAAAGTCCTTGAAGGGAGGCGCTGCCTTTGCATCATAAACAGTGCTGAGCACATAGTGGGCACTCCACCTATCCCCAATTTTTTTTTTATAATATATATATAATCTTTTTTTTAAATTTTTTTATTCTTATATTATCCCCATACATTACATCATTAGTTTTAGATGTAGTGTT
>NW_028035797.1:0-526 GCF_054177405.1 Leptonychotes weddellii | reverse complement strand
AGTCAGATACTTAACGGACTGAGCCACCCAGGCGCCCCTCTGTAATTTTTTGATCATACAATTGATTAGAAAGGAAGTATATTGTGCTAAAGTAGGAGATTTCATTGTGTGCCATACAAGTTTTATAAAGATATGATACTGTCAACTATAGTAGGAAGTTTGTTTATACTCAATGTGTGCACTGCAGAACTGTGTGGGCCATAGGTAGAGTGACTGCTTCAATATGCTGTGAATAGTTTCATTTTATGCCTAGCGTACCACCATAATTATTAGTAGTGCTCTCTTTTGCCCTCAAAAATGTCTCAAGTTTATACAAAAATTACACAACTGCACTAACCATTATAGTTTCCTAGTATGAAATCATTCAAGGGCTGTTAGAATTTGCCTAATGACTTAACAGTGTTTGACCACTGAAAAGTCTTTTATATCATTAAAAAAAAAAAAGAAGTAGAGAAGAAAGCTGCATAATCACTACCAAGTTCATATGTTTTGGAAAATTGTGTACTCCATGTTGAACTACTCCCCC
>NW_028035796.1:0-526 GCF_054177405.1 Leptonychotes weddellii | reverse complement strand
AAATAGGATATAACAGAAATTTGGAAAACAAAAAGGGGAAGTCATGTTATTTGAAGAAGGATGAATTGTCATGATTCATGCAATAACTTTTGGCTAGTTTTTGAGAGAGATTTTTTGTGCGTGTTGGACCCACGCACATACCTTTGGAAACAGCTTCAGAACTAAATGGTTCACCGCTGGGAGTCTTGAAAACTGAAGTAATGGGATAAACTCAAAGCCTGAAGGTTAATGTCAAAGGAAGCAGAGAAAATCTCTGAAAGAGGGCCATTGGCCATGTCCTAGAAACAAAGGACAATTAGAACAGGGACCCAGTCAGGAAAACATTCTCTAGGTTCCCACCAAGCAGCAGCTTGGGGACTGAAGTGTGTCAACTCATCTTGTACCCAATAGAATGTAACTGTTTTTAAATGGCCCAGTGAGGAATCTTTTTTTTTTTTAATTGTTATGTTAGTCACCATACAATACATCATTAGTTTTTAATGTGGTGATCCACGATCCATTGTTTTCGTATAACACCCAGTGCTCC
>NW_028035795.1:0-526 GCF_054177405.1 Leptonychotes weddellii | reverse complement strand
TCCAGTTTCCCCTTTAAAGTAGGAAAGCAAGAAGAGTTGGAAGTAGGCATTTATAATCCCACCTTTAAAGATACAAACACTCTACTGAAGAGTTTGCTAAAATATTTTTGAGCCCATTCACATTTTCTCAATCTAGGAGTAAACACTGTAAAAGGCTAGAAGTCTGTCCTAGTATCCAAGGGAACTAGAATTGAGGGGCATACTCTCCTTTATAATTAAAATCTTGACATCTTATTTTGAACTAACATCTTTATGAAGGGATTGTATTTTCTTTCTAATCACCATTTTACCTCTAGCAGACATTTACAATATTAAACTTCTTTTAAAAAGATATTTTTCAATGAGCACCGGTAGAAATAGCAGTGGGCAGTGCCGTCTCTCCCTTACAAGGCTGGAGTTAAGATAGTTAGCAATAGATCTGAGAAATGGCACATGGCTGAGCTAATCACTGAATAGGAGTAAAACCACTTCTCAAGAAGTGCACTATTTTCTTTCAAAATCATGAGACTTTTCATATTTAGCTTCC
>NW_028035794.1:0-9999 GCF_054177405.1 Leptonychotes weddellii | reverse complement strand
GATGGGTATTAAGGAAGGCACATACTGCATGGAGCACTGGGTGTTATACGAAAACAATGGATCATGGATCACCACATCAAAAACCAATGATGTATTGTATGGTGACTAACATAACATAGTAAAAAAAAAAAAATGTAAAGAAATGAACAATGATGATTCTGTGAAAGGTTCAGAGAGGAGAGACCAAGGAAAGCCCAGCAAATAGAAGCAGGTTGCAAGCCAGAGGAATCACCCTGAGAAGAGCCATGCCATGGCTCTGGACGAAGCAGTTTCTGAACGTTCTAACTCCTCTTTCTCTTCTGTAAAAATGCGAGAATTTCAAGGCCGCGCTGAGTGAGCTCTGTTCTATACACCACGCTATATCCTGTCCCCCAGAAGTCAAGGGCCCTGTTCCCCGACGCTCACAGGTTAGTGGTGGGGCAGATACAGCAAACCATCAGACGTGGTCAGAAAGGAGCAGTGCCGCCGCAGGAGTAAGGGGAGAAGTCACCAGTTACCCCATATCTGTGCGGTGTGCACCTCTTAAGTGTCAGGCATTGTTCTAAACACCAGCAAAAAACCACACATAGACATCCAGCCTCGTGGGGCTTAACTTCCATGGGAAGAGATGAACAATAAACAAAAACCTTAGTAAAACAAGAAAATGACATCATGGAAGATGACAGGTACTATGGGGGCAAAGTAGGGCAATTCTGAGGACTGAAAGTGTGGAGGGTAGAGATTGGGCCACAGGCTCAGTGGGGCAGGCATCGGAGAGCGGGTAAGGCTTGAATAGATTTAAAGAAGGTGGGAGATCCGCTGAAGCTCTGGGGAGCATGCTCCAGGCGAGGGAATACTAGAACACAGGCCCTGAGGCACGTGTGCCTGTGTATTTGGGAACTGGCAGGGCTGGTGTGGCTGAGGGGCCTTGTGGGAGGCGCTCAGGTCCTGGTTGGTCTTGTAGGCTGTGCTCAGGCCATTGGCTTTTACTCTGAGAAAATGGGAGTCTTTGGAGGGCTTGGAGCCCCTAGTGACCTGGTCTGACATGATCTAAAAGAATCCTCTTGCCTGCTGGGCTGAGAATGACCTGTGTGGATAAGGCGGGGACACTGCAGTAAGAGAGGATGGGGGCTCAGACCACAGTCACAACTGCGGACAGAGTGAGAAGTCACTGGGTTCTGGATATCTTTTGGAGGTAGAGTCAAATGAATTTCCTGACAGATCACATGTTGTGTGTGTGAGAGAGAAAGGAGGCCTGGGTCACTCCACATGCTGGAGCAATGAGCAGAACAAAGTTGCCATCAACCACTGTAGGTAAGAGAAGGAAAAGTAGGTTTGCAGAGCCTCAAGATTTCGGATTTGCACAGGTTAGGTTTGAGATTTTCGACTTCTGAGTGGGACTTTTGAGCATACATTGGACATAAGAGTCTGGAGAAATACTCAATCTTGATCTCCATATTAATCTCATTAATTTCACAGATATTTGGAAGTGACTTTTTAAGCAATGGATTCATTAATATTAACAAAAATATAGACTGTAATATCTATCAGTTTTGTCCCGACAAAAGTTAAGAATAATTTTCTAAAATCCTATTGCGAGGAGAGGATCCTGTCAAATTATAATAGGATTTATCCTAAAAGTTTGTTAGTTTTTGTTTGTTCGTTTGCTTTTGTGACTCAGAATTATTTTCCCAGAGAGATGACTTTATGACTCACAGTTAAACTCTTGGGCCAAGTCTCAGAGGTGTATGTAATCTATAATGTAGCAATATATTTGCAAAAATAAAACCAAAAATGAAACAAATTTTTTTTTTAAAAAAGCAACACTGCTGAGGTCCTGGTAATTTAACAAGCTCACAAAACTTAGTGATATAGGAGCTTTTGTGCTTCCTCATTCATGGTTTCTGAGTCAAAATAGAGTTCATGGACCAGACTCTCTCCCGAGCAACGACAAAGATCCTTCCTTTCCCTGAACACTCAGCTGAGGGCGGTGGGTCCAAGAATTTTCCTTCCTGGCAGCACAGCAGACAAGAGCGGAGGAGGTTTATGCACACGAGGAACCCGGGGAGCCGGGCATGAAGAACCCCCTTCGACGGAAATCCCTGTAGTCTTATCTAAAACCAATAGAGCACTTGGGAATGTACATTTTTATTGAGGCAGGACTTTTTTTAGAAAAGGAACTTTTAGGGACGCCTGGGTGGCTCAGTCGGTTAAGCGTCTGCCTTCAGCTCAGGTCATGATCCCAGGGCCCTGGGATCGAGTCCCGCATCGGGCTCCCTGCTCCGCGGGGAGCCTGCTTCTCCCTCTGCCTCTGCCTCTCTCTCTCTCTCTCTCTATCTCTCATGAATAAATAAATAAAATCTTAAAAAAAAAAAAAAAAGAAAAGGAACTTTTAGAATAAGAGGAGCGGATGAGTTCAGTGGGGTTGCTTGAGCCAGCAGCCAGCCTGGCGAATGAATGGGACATTTAGTGTCTGAAGGGTCCCAGGAGAGGAGGTGAGAGATGCCCTGGAAGGAGGGGAGGAAGAAGGAGATGGGTTGAAGGCAAAGACAACAAAGACAACCTTTGCTTGAGGGCTAGTGGCAGCTGCTGTGATAGCAAGAATTCTTTTCATGGGGTACACCACCAGGTCTAGCTTGAAAAACTACACTCTTTGGTCTTTCCTCTTTGGTGCAAGCTTTCCACTTTCAGCTCATCCAAGCTGACTTCCCAGTGTAAATATCCCTCCCTCCAGCCCTACTTCAACCCTAATATAGGAAGGGATGGGCGGAAAGAAGAAAGTAGAGCCCCCCTTTTACTGTCTGTTCCCGCCTTTACTGTCCCTGTTCTTCCTCCTCTCACTCCCTTTCCTGGGAAGGTGAGTTAGCATGGACTTACACCGCTTCCCTAGTCAAAGGTCTTTGGGAACAGAAAGTCCTCAAATGCCATGGGGCAGTCAGAACCTCCTTTCTCTTTACCACTCTTTCTTTGTCAATGCTTAAGAAAATAAGGTTGGGGCGCCTGGGTGGCTCAGTTGTTAAGCATCTGCCTTCAGCTCAGGTCATGATCCCAGGGTCCTGGGTTCGAGCCCCACATCAGGCTCCCTGCTCAGCGGGGAAGCCTGCTTCTCCCTCTCCCACTCCCCCTGCTTGTGTTCCCTCTCTCGCTGTGTCTCTGTCAAATAAATTAAAATCTTTAAAAAAAAAAAAAAGAAAAGTTTTAATACTTGTGTCCCCTCATTGATCACAAATTCCATGTGAGCAGACATTATGTCCTGAGAGGGTTTTGAGCAGGCTACGCCAGATTATAGCACCTTGGCATGTTGAAAAATTTAAGATGAAGGAATTTGAAAAACAACAGGTGCAGGAAGGTCTCACTGACCACTCCCTTCTCCCCTGAAGCAGGTCATAAGATGCTGTAGGACAGGAAACAGTTTTCCTCAACTCTCTTAGAATCTCTGGCTGGGTCTGAAAATTAAACAAAGATTAACAGGAGAAAAGTATACAAGTATATTTCATGTAAGTTTTACATGGCATGGAAGCCTTCGTAAGGAAATGAGGACCCGAAGAACCACACCTGTGTGCTTTTATGCTGGGTTCAGTGAGGAGTGGGCAGGCACCGAGGAATATGACAGGTTAAGGAGCAGGAGGTAAGGGTGGTAAAGTGGGGGAAGCTTATAGCAAGGCCTGTGTTCAGATTCTTCTGTGTCCCTCAGTCTTTGGAGATAAGGATGTTGGTTCCTCCAGGTGTAGGAAGGCAGCTCCCACATGAGGATTTTATGACCTGTTTCTGCTGTTATTAACACTTCCCTCTTTACCCAGCATAGATTCCATGTTCCATCATTTTAGCTACTCTGTGGTAGCTAAGCCTCAACTTCCTTGCTCCTCTCCCCCTTCCTCCTTCCCTCCCTCCTCTCTCCTTGTCTGGAAAAGCCCCAGACAGAGGAGGTCAGAGTGATCTTCCTGCTTCTGCTGTTTGCTCAAACTTCCTCAGCTTAAAATAGTCAACAAGCCAAGGTGACATATTTTGGGGGATCATGTCCTGCACCCACCAGCCCTCCTATGAGAAGTGCTCTCTCATACCTGAAAAAGAGGTATCCTTATCTCAGAAGACGGAGGGACGCTGAGGGGACCCTGAATGAATAGTCCTTGCCAAGTTTCCTTCAGTTTACTACCCTTAACTCATACCCTTTGTCCTGTCGTATTTCCCACAACTTTCCACCCTTTGTCAAATCTAGTATAACAATATTCAGGTTTAACCACTTTTGCAGGTCTTCATTTCCTTAGGAAGGCTCTGTGTCCTGTGAAACTTATATTAAATAAATCTGCATGCTTTCCTCCTGTTGATCTGTCTTTGCCAGTCTAATTTACAGGGCCCCAGTTGGAGATTCTAAGATGGGGAGAGGAAGAGCATTCTTCCTCCCTAATGTTCTCTTGCTTACAATTGTGTCCCGAGTGTGGAGGAACAGTGCCTTGTGCAGAGTAGGTGCTCAGAAAACATTTAATAAGTGAATGTGTGAAAAAGGGAGAGTGAGGAAGAGGCTACAGACTTTGGGGGCAGATCCCTTAGAAACACTTCTGGTACTTACAGTGGTTTTTGAGGTTGATGGCACTTGGGGAATGTTAAGTCTAATTTCACCCAAAAATGTAAAACTCCACTATTTCCTGATAAAAGCCCAGGTTCTCTTCTACTGAACCAGTCATTCCAGAGCTATGATGAACTGGAAGTCACAGTCACAATATTTGCAACTCCTTTATGTCCCCACTTCTTGGGTCTGGACTTGCCTCGTGACTTGCTTTGACCAATAAAAAAAATGGCACAAGTGATTTTGAATTGGTTCCAGGAGGCCTATAGCTTCCACTTCCCCCCTCTTGGAATGCTGTGCCTCCATTAAAGGAGGCCCAGGCTAGACAACAGGATGATGATGGCAAGCCTTGTCCCCATGAGACTAAATAAGGACGTGAGGACAGATGAGAGAGACATTCACTAGAGAAAAGGCAGATTATTTAGGAAAAGATACAGGTAGTTGGTAGATGGGCTGAGGAGGCCAAAAGCAAGATCTCTCTTCAGTTGCTATTTCCTATGAAACAAGAAGTAAGAGTTGGCAGGCAGGCGGGGAGATTGTGTGGGAATTTTGAGGAGAAAGAGGGTGTGAACAGCCATCCAAGTGAATGGGTGAGTAATGTGACAGGAAAATGAAGCCACAGTTGCTCAGCAGCACCAAAGATCTCCTTGATGTTTATGATCGTTAAATTGAATAATGTTAGCATGCTAGTTTGTTTTTTCTCCAGCCACATTTACTTGCTCAAGAGCAGTTCCAGAGTAGGTGGAGAGCTGGGGCTTTTCCAGACAAGGAGAGAGGAGGGAGGGAGGGAGGAAGGGGGAGAGGACCAAGGAAGTTGAGGCTTAGCTACCACAGAGTAGCTAAAATGATGGAACATGGAATCTATGCTGGGTGAAGAGGGAAGTGTGAATAAGAACAGAAGAATAGGAAAAAGGAGAGAGTTCTGTTGAAGGTGAAGAAAATGGACATAGTGGAAGGCACACAGTTACTCGTAATTAGTAAGGTCAAGGGTGTGATCCTGGCAATGGGTGGCTGAGTTGGTGGAAGTGAGAAAATGAGAGGCTGCACAGGCATTGCAGGAATCATCTCTCTATGTGGATATTGAAATGACCGTGAGTTATCAATTGAGCCAAGAGTATTACTGGCTGTTATTTCTGCTTGAGCACGGCAAAAGATCTAACTCCCCGAACTTGTCATTCAGAGCACTCACCAGAGTTTGTGTCGGTCGGGTGACTATTTGACAGTAAACGGGACTGATAGTCTGTTTTGCTTACTGACTGACATATAGTTGGCGCTCAGAGGCAGGATGAATGAGTGAACACTATTCCAGCTATGGAACGAATGTAATTTGTTCCATAATCCGTAATTATAGCACCAACGTGTTTCACATGAATGGAAAAGCAAGGCTCCACGAGGGCGGGTTTTTTGTCTGTTGTACTCCCTACTGATTTCCTGATGCTTGGAACAGTTCCCGGCACATATTAGGTGCTCAATATTTACTGAATAAATGCAGGAATGAACGGCTTTCAGTGCCCACTACGCTAGCGCTAGACGCCTGAGGCTCAGGCGAACCCTGGCGCTCTGCGCCTGCGCGGTGTATGCCTGCGCCGCGCCCCTCCCGGCTCCCGAGGCTGCTTTGCAGCATTAGGTTTGAGCCCTACAGGCCCCTGTAGCAGCTGGGCTGCGGCGCCGTCCCGGCTTTCACTCGGCGTTCCCACGCCGCCTCAGCCGGGCTCTCCTTCTCCACGTCACGGCCCGGACCTTTGAGATGGCGGCTCAGAAGATAAATGAGGGGCTGGAGCACCTCGCCAAAGCAGAGAAATAGTGAGTGAGAGCCTCAGACGTGGCCGCTGTCCCGGCGCTGGGTCCGTGCCCCATGCCGGCCTGGTCCGGTCGTTGGAGGGAGGGCGCGGGAGAGCGAGCCGGGAAGGCGGTGGCTTCCGCGGCCTGGGTGCCGGGGCGGGGCCTGCTGCACCTCCGGAAGCGGACTTGGTCCCCTGCCGGAAGTCGTCCCTGCTCTTTTCTGGGGTCTGTGGGCTGGAGGCTCTGTTGCTTTTGGTCTGGGCACTCCGGAATGGATGATTCGTTGAGGAAACTCCCCTGTGCATTGTAGTTTAGCAGTATCCCTGGGCTCTACCTAGATGCCCGCAGCACCTCTCTTCCCTCTTCGTGACAACCAAAACTGACCCCTGCGGCGGGGGTCGCTTGTTGAGAACCAGCGCTCTAAAAGACTCTCGTGTTGGGAAGGGGGCTACAGATGTATTCTGAAAATTCTGCGGGGGTCTTTTGTCGTGTCCCAATATCTCGTTCCTGGGGTTTGCTCTCCCTTAGTCATTTTATGTGTCTCCCAGCTTCTGATACGTAAGTGTAGGCACCCAACAAATATTTGCGGAATTGAACTGATCCTGCTCAGTCAGTCCTTTGAACACTCCCCTCCTCCTCAGTGTCATTACCGCAACGAATTTTTATCTGGCAATTACAGAAAATGAAAAGTCTACATGGTGCCGTGTGTTAGATGCTTTACATACCTGATGCGAGATCTTTACAACTTTTGATAAACAGAAGAGGAGGTGAGGCCTGGACAAGCCTTATGATGACTTGCCCAAGGCTGGGCAGTTGAAAGATGGCAGCGCTAGGTTTTCAATAGTGGAAAAAATTCAAGTTCTTTCTGTTGTACTGTATTACTCCTTCCAGGCAGTGTGTAAAGTACTGGAGCTCTTTTGGTGCAGGAGATGCTGACAACAATCTTACTTTTTTTACTGGAAGCAAACATAAAAGTATTAGAATAGTGTGTTTAATAAGGACCATAATAAAGCTGTGTTAACTTTGCTTTGGTAGCACGGGGGGAGAAGTTTATTCTGTCTGGAGAAATTTAGGAAGATTTCCCAGAGGTGATTTCTGAGGAGGGCCTGGAAAATAAGGAATTTTTTAGACAGAAGGCAGAGCCTGTGAGACAGAATCTATGCACAGGGTGTTGTATGTGCATGGGCCTGAAAATATGCGGGGAGAATAGTTAATGTAGAGTAGTTGCAGTGCCAGGGGATGAGCTAGAGCAGAGAAGTTGGGGTGCCACCATGAAGGGGCTGCCCTTCAGATGGTCCTGAACCTTAGCTTTTCTAGGGATCATATAACCAGTGGGACCTACTTAGGTTTATTTTTGGCGAAGGAAATGTGGTGGCAAAGTGGAGAATGTACAGTGGGAGAGAAAAGTGAGAACTTTGGCATATTCAGCAAGCATGTATCTGACCCAGCCATTGGGGTTATTGAGGTAACCAAAAGTGGGGCTCAGGGGCTTAGAATTCACAGGCAGGCATACAAGTCCACAGATGAGTAAAAATAAGATATTAAATGTTAGAATAGAGGTATGCAGTTGTTTCAGTGGGTATCCAAAGTAAGGAAGAATTAATATTCTCAAGGTGGGGGGAATGGAAGGGAAGGGCAGGCAGGAAAGGGGACTTTACATGAAGGGTTAGTAGACTCATGATGAGGGTCTGAATTAAAGTAACAATAGAAGGGGCGCCTGTGAGAGAGAGTTAGATCTTTTGCAGTGCTCAAGTCTGCCTTTGAATCAGATCATGATCCCGGAGTCCTGGGATTGGGCCCCGCATCTGGCTCCCTGCTGAACAGGGTGTCCGCTTCTCTCTCTGCCCCTTCCCCTGCTCATGCTCACTCTCTCTTAAATAAATAGATAAAATCTTAAAAAAAAATAAAGTAACAATACAAGAGGCAGGATTGGGCGACGTCTGTCAGAATTGGTAAGTTTTAATGACTGGATATGGAGGGAAAAGCTTGACTCTTAGGTTTCTAATTTGGGAGATGAAGTAGAGGAGAAACCTTCAGCTAAGATAGGGGATATTGAGGCATGAACATGATGGGTGGGGTAGGGCTGGGGCAGGCAGTTGCTGGATTCAGCTTGAGTGTGTTATGTTTGAAGTGCCTCTAGACAGAGTTGTCAGTAGATGACAGGAAAAATGGGCCAGGAGCTTAGGAGAGAAGATTGCGTTTTTCCTCTGTTTTCTAATGATAATATGGTTCAATACTGCCAGATAGTTTTGTAATTTTAATCATTTCCCTCAAGCAAATGGTGGTTTTGTGGGTTTTGGTCCTGTGGAAATTGATCTGTTGGCCTCAACAGAATTTCCTTATTGACTCTTGACCAAAATATCAAAAACACTAACAGAGCCATTAAATTAACTGGCGTGCCTTCTCTCTTATTAGAGGTGTTTAGTTGACTGGGGATGATTTGCTATATTTTAAAATCTCTAGTTCTTTCCATGTGTAGCACATTAGACAACTGAATGATTGTACTGTGTTTTGGGTGGGATTTAACAAATTATGTTAATATATAGAATATAATGAACCCCTTATAAGGGGTAGGGGTGAGGGATTAGAATTTCATCTTATTGCAGTACTTCCCTAGTTTTGTGGATTAGATAGACTGCAATTTAAGGATTTTATTTTTCTGAGCAATAATATTCTTGGTAAGTTTAAAAAATTGCTCACATGTTTGGATCTTAGTATATATGCAAACACAAATGTTAAATACAGTTTTTTGAAGATTTTATTTATTTATTTTACAGAGAGAGAGGGGGAGTGGGAGAGGGGGAAGCATGCTCCCCACTGAGCAGAGAGATCTATGCAGGGCTCCATCCCAGGACTCTGGACTCATGACCTGAGCCGAAGGCAGATGCTTAACCGAATGAACCACCCAGGCACCCTGTTAAATGCATTTAACTGGCAAAAAATTTTGCTTAGAAATTAGGGCTTCGGGGCAGTTCACACAAGTGTCACACAATGAAGGCATACTTCTGAGGGTTCTTGGGGATTCCCCTGTCTTTCAGTTAAGGTGCTCCTTTGAAGTACCTTACAGTGTTACATGTAAGCAGGCTTTTCCTAATTGAATTGAAATTTAGAATTTAAGATGGCATTTATTTAGCAATTCTTACGCACACAATAAGTTTGACAGTCACTGAGTTAGTTTATTTATTTATTTTTTAATTTTATTATGTTATGTTAGTCACCATACAATAAATACATCATTAGTTTTTGATGTGGTGTTCCACGATCCATTGTTTTCGTATAACACCCAGTGCTCCTTGCAGTACCTGCCTTCCTTAATACCCATCACTGGGCTAACCCATCCCTCCTCCCCCCTCCCCTCTAAAACCCTGTTTGTTTCTCAGAGTCCATAGTCTCTCATGGTTCATCTCTCCCTCCGATTCCCCCACCTTCATTTTTCCCTTCCTTCTCCTAATGTCCTCCATGCTATTCCTTATGGTCCACAAATAAGTGAAACCATATGATAATTGACTTTCACTAGGTGAAATAAGTCCCAGTCCCATCCATGTTGATGTAAAAGTTGGGTATTCATCCTTTCTGATGGCTGAGTAATATTCCATTGTATATATGGACCACATCTTCTTTATCCATTCATCTGTTGAAGGGCATTTTGGCTCTTTCCACAGTTTGGCTATTGT
>NW_028035793.1:0-526 GCF_054177405.1 Leptonychotes weddellii | reverse complement strand
GTGACGTGGCCAAGTTCTTGATCTTTGTAAATGTCCATTTCCCCCTCTCTAATATGATGCTCATGTGAGGATTAAAGGCACTGAACATGGAGAGCACTTAGTGCCTGGTACATGCTAAGCTCTGGTAAGTGTTAGCAATTTGGGAGAGTTTCAGGTGCCCTATCACTACTCCGCCCCCCTGGAAGGCCAGCCAGAAGAGGGTGTCCCCACCTTCCCGGCATGTTATGGAGTGGCAACCTTCACTTGGGCAGTGAGTCTCAAAGTGGGGTGTGTGAACCCCAGGGCCTGGTACCCACAAGATAAAGAGGGCACCTCTTCCCAGATCAGCCTCGGTGATAAGCCATTTCAAAGTGCTTCTCAAACTTTACTGTGTGGGGACAGCTGGTAGACTAAGAGGATAGGCCACAGAAGCGCTCCCAGGAGACAACTCATCCCAAGGAGAAAGAAACCACCTTGACCCAGGTGCTAGGCCTGTTGTATTTTTTATTAGGGTAGGGCTCATGGTTCTGCGTTTCTAACAAGCCCT
>NW_028035792.1:0-526 GCF_054177405.1 Leptonychotes weddellii | reverse complement strand
GGGGGGAAGAAGTTTGCCACTTCTCAATATTTGTTAGCCCAAACACATAACAATAGCCCTTGAAATTATTTTTAGAAGATTTTATTTATTTATTTGAGAGAGAGAGAGAGCACAAAGGGAGAGAGAGAGGGAGAAGCAGACTCCAGGCTGAGCAAGAAGCCCGATGCAGGACTCGATCCCACAACCCTGAGATCATGACCTGAGCTGAAGGAAGATGCTTAACCCACTGAGCCACTCAGGCGCTCTACCCCTTGAATTTTTTAAGCAAAAGAAGTTAGCCCAGGCATTGTCATGCGACCTTGTTTAACTTGTCCCAGCGATATGAATTTCAGGGTGGGGGGAAAAAACCAAAGTATGCCAGGACACACACACACACACATACACACACAAACGGTGCAGCCTTACATTTATGATCCAGAAAGCTAATAGAGGCTTGTTTTTTTTAAAAGATAGTAAAATAAGGGGCGCCTGGGTGCCTTAGTCGTTAAGCGTCTGCCTTCGGCTCAGGTCATGATCCCAGGGTCCT
>NW_028035791.1:0-526 GCF_054177405.1 Leptonychotes weddellii | reverse complement strand
GGGTCTGAGGGAGGAGTCCCAAGCTGGGGAGCCATCCCAGCCCTGCTCAGCCTTACCCTAGGGCTTGTCAGCTGGCGGGAGAGCCCTCCTTACCTGCCCCGCAGGCCACCCTCTGTAGGGGCACGTGGGCGAGCTCCTCCCTGCAGCCCGGGGACCCAGGTTTGTCCCACACCATCTTTGGGAGCCTTTCCCCATGTGGCGGGCGGGGGCCGTGGGACCGTGTACTCCCAGCTAAGTGGTTGTTCCTTCTGGTTACCCATTAACCAGCTAGTCCTTACCCAAAGTTTCAAGGAAGTCAGGTCTACACATTTATTGCCTTGTTGCTCCCGGGAACGTGACAAGCCCTGTCACCTGCACCCCAGGACAAACGGTCTTGGTGATCCAGGTTCTGGCCTTGTGCAAGCTATTGCCTAAGGCAGTGTTTGAGACTTTATTTATTTATTTATTTATTTATTTATTATTTATTATTTATTTATTTATTTATTTTTAAAGATTTTATTTATTTATTTGACAGAGAGAGAGAGAC
>NW_028035790.1:0-526 GCF_054177405.1 Leptonychotes weddellii | reverse complement strand
AACCTAACCTGCCCAATAGTGGCAGATGGCTCAGGTTGTCATCAAGTAATCTTGAGAATTCACATCTTCACAAGTGTGACCCAAAGATTCAAATCAAGTGGGAAGGGAGTTAATTATATTTCCTATGGTGCGGCACGGAAATGTCCATTAATTGCCAGCACGAGATGCCTGCAAGTCTCCCTGGTTCTCAGCCTTCCTGCAACCACTTGTTTTCCTTTGAGTCAAAGAGTACTTCATATTCTTTATGAATCTAATAAGCTCTCTTGTCAACGAGTTAGTAATAATAACTTAATAAAAACCTCCAGTAGTTGTTCTAAGAATTAATTTAAATAATACAAATAAAATGCTGTGTACAATGTCTGACATATAATAAGAACTGACATGTTACTAGAATCCCTCCCCCATTCCCCCCCAGTGCAAATCTAACAAAAACCATTTATACCCCTTTCAGTCATAACTGGGTTTTTTACTTAAGAGTATCCTATTTGGGGCGCCTGGGTGGCTCAGTCGTTAAGCGTCTGCCTTA
>NW_028035789.1:0-526 GCF_054177405.1 Leptonychotes weddellii | reverse complement strand
TACATCTAAAACTAATGATGTAATGTATGGGGATTAACATAAGAATAAAAAATAAATAATAAATAAATAAAGAAGTTTGAGCATACAGGATTTGTAGGCAAGTTGGATAAAAACGTGAGAGAAAAAAAGTCAAGGACGTTTCTAAGTTTTTAACCTGAGCAAATGGAAGGATAGAGTTGCCATTTATGAAATGGAGAAAAATTGGGGGGAAGCACATTTGGTGGGGGCAGGTAAGTCAGAAATTTGGACATTAGCTATGTGGGAGGAGAGTCTGAGTAAGCAATTGTCAGTAGGAGTCTGTAGGTTAGGCAAATCCTCACTACAGACCTCTTGATCCTTAAGACTGTGAGGTCAGGAGTGCAGACGGGAGAGTAGAGCAAGGATGAAGTTCTTGGACACTCATTATATAGAGTTCAAGGCAATAAGAAGAATGAAACAAATGGGACTGAGAAAGAGTAGTCAGGAAAGAAAGAATTTGGGAGAGTGCAGTGTCTCAGAAGCCAAATGAAGAAAGTCATTAAAGAAA
>NW_028035788.1:0-526 GCF_054177405.1 Leptonychotes weddellii | reverse complement strand
TTAAAGTATTTTGCATATCATAAAACTTCAAAATTCAAATAGAAAAAGCCAATGGGAAAGCATATCAGAACAACAAGGATCAAATAAAAGACATCAGGAGGGATTTCAAAGAAAATTCAAAGAATTCGTAAACTAATAAAAAAATGTGAAGCTACATTAGAAATCAATACACTGATAATTATTGAATAATATTTAATGTTTGGGAAAATACTTGAGATACAAACTTGAATATATACATATGGTAAGATGAACATTCAGATGGTGACATTGTACATGGTTTTAGTGCCTTCTTTTTACTTTACTTTCTTCTTCCTCTTCTTCTTCTTCTTTTTTTTTTTTTTAAGTAGGTTCCATGGCCAGTGTGGTACCCAGTGTGGGGCTTGAACTCATGACCCTAAGGTCAAGAACTGAGCTGAGATCAAGAGTCGGACACTTAACATATTGAGCCACCCAGGCATCCCTTTACTTTACTTTCTAATAAAACAAAACAAAACAAAACACTAACTGATGGTTAAGAAAGAAAATA
>NW_028035787.1:0-526 GCF_054177405.1 Leptonychotes weddellii | reverse complement strand
TCCTTAAATACTTTAGTTAACATGATATGATAGTGGCAGAGGAGGACTGATAATCAGAAAGCACATTTCTTTCTTTTTTTTTTAAAGACTTTATTCATTTATTTGAGAAAGAGAGAGAGAGCATGAGTGTGGGGGAGGAGCAGAAGGAGAGGGAGAAGCAGACTCCACTGAGCAGAAAGCCCAATACTGGCTTGATCCTAGGACCCTCATATCATTACCTGAGCCGAAGGCAGACACTTAACCAATTGAGCCACCCAGGCACCTCAGAAAACCTATTTCTTGGAGGCTCTTTCCTTTCTACCCCTTAAATGTTGACATGCTTTTAGGCATTGTCCTTGATTTATTTATTTTTCTCATTTTATACTCACACTTCCCTATAAATCAAATCAAATCAAATGATGCTAGCATATCTATTGCTGGCTCTGATGGAACAGCAGCAGGGCAAGACTTACAAACTCTTTTTTTTATTATTTTTTTATTGTTATGTTAATCCCCATACATTACATCATTTGTTTTAGATGCAGTG
>NW_028035786.1:0-526 GCF_054177405.1 Leptonychotes weddellii | reverse complement strand
TGCACAAACAATGAATCATGGAACACTACATCTAAAACTAATGATGTAATGTATGGTGATTAACATAACAATAAAAAATATAAAAAAAAAGGTTTGCTACTCTTTTGTTGAGGATTTTGCATGTTTCTTTATAAGTCATCATTGTCTGTAGTTTTCTTTTTCTCTCTTTCATGGGTCATATTTACCTGCTTCTTTGCATGTTTAGTAATTTTTGATTGGGTGCTGGTTATATTATATGTTACATTGTAAGTACTTGGATTTATTGCATTCTTTTAAAGACAGGTAGGCTTTCTTTTACAGGCAGTCAAGTCACTTGTGTGTCAGTTTGATTTCTTGGAGGCCTAGCATTAAGCCTCCCTTGGATGTGTCTACAGTAACCTTCACTCTAGGGAAAGTTCAGTCCTACTGCTAAGGTATGTCTCCTCCAACATCTCCACTGCATGCCAATATCCCACTGAATGTTGGGTGTTTACTGAAGACTCTTTATTATGGCTGGTAGGAATTTGTTGTGGACTGCATGTTAGGC
>NW_028035785.1:0-526 GCF_054177405.1 Leptonychotes weddellii | reverse complement strand
TTGTGGTAATAGCCCTAGGAAACTAATACAACCACAATGATAAGTGATGGAGAAAAGGTTTCAAGAGCTAAAATAAGAAATATTTTAATTCTAAGCTCTAAGAATTTAATTTAGGCAATATTCTGAGAAAGAATAAAGGATGATATGTAACAATGTAAAAAAATACAGCTACATTTTGATAAATTGATCTGTAAACAGAGGTAGATGACCACTTATTCAGTTGGTTAGTTTGTCTCTTCAACAGCTACTAAAGTACTAACAGGATACTTAGTGTATTCAAATAATGTTTTCTCATGCCTCAAGTTTCTCTGGTTCTATGTATACAAGAGATAGGTGTGACTATAGTGACTAGAATTCTCTTTTTGAACTGCAGGGGAGGAGTTATACACTTCTAGGTTCTTTGGCTGGCTTAAGAATTCAATTGACATTCATAAATCAGGTCTCAACCGGTACCAAAAGATTGGGATCATTCCCTGCCTATTTTCAGACCACAATGCTTTGAAACTAGAACTCAATCACAAGAGGA
>NW_028035784.1:0-10002 GCF_054177405.1 Leptonychotes weddellii | reverse complement strand
TTGCATTATTTGTTTCAGAGGTACAGATCTGAGATTCAACAGTCTTGCACAATTCACAGCGCTTACCAGAGCACATACCCTCCCCAGTGTCTATCACCCAGTCACCCCATCCCTCCCACCCCACCCCCCACTCCAGCAACCCTCAGTTTGTTTCCTGAGATTAAGAATTCCTCATATCAGTGAGGTCATATGATACATGTCAGAAAAATTACCTTGAATCAGATCTTCATTGTTCTGCAAAGAATCACTTGAATGCTCTCTGTTAGTCACAGAAATGCAAATGAGTAAGTGTCCTTTGATGCAGGGGGAAGAATATGCAAAGCTGATCACTAGAGAGGGAACAGAGGGGTATTATTACCTGTGGAAGGAGAACAGGTAAATCAAGGCCCCAATCAAGGGCAATGCAGGGAAGTAAAGTAAAAATTAAAGGACGGACCCATCTGGTTACCTGTTCTTGAGACAGCATCTTATTGAGGAGACAGGTAAGAGTAAGTACTTTTCTCCTACAAATGGATTATTTGGTTTTCCAATACTTCACCTGACCCCAGAGAATTTAGCACTTGGATGTCAGACTGTCATGAGGTTGTTGAATACACAGGTATAATGTGAAACTGGTGTAAGGAGGTGTCACTCCAGGCTGTTGCCTTAGGACCTCGTGCTTACAGCCCCCTCGAGAATCAACATTCACCCCACAAGCTCACACACATGCACACATTTTGGTGCCATAAAAGTAGTTATTGTGGGGACTGCATAAAACCACTCACACAATCCACACGCAGGATGGACGTCACCAATGAGTTTAACTACTGTTTGCCAAAGTACCTTTCCAGTCCACGTTAAGGTTAAAACAATTAATCGAAACTATAGTAACATATTACGGGTCTGTTTGTTGTACGGGTCTGTTTGTTGCTAGTAAATTAAATAAAATGGTTGACATATGGTTACTTTATATTTGTATGAGACCTGCAATTTTACCTTTCTAAAACATCCTGAAGGGGTGCCTGGGTGGCTAAGACAGTTAAGCTTCTGACTCTTGCTTCATCTCAGCTCAGGTCTTGATCTCAGGGTCGTGAGTTCAAGCCCTACATTGGGCTCCATGCTGGGCATGGAGGCTACTTAAAAAAAAAAAATAGCCTGTAAAAATATCCTTTTATGATTTGGGAAATCATACACTGAGATGCCCTGTGGATTTACCTGACAAACCTGGTAAGGAGCCACGTTGTTAGAAAAGAATATCGTAAGGCCAGATGCATGTTTTCTTGGCTTACAGAGGCAATTCCAAGCGGCAAAAGAACTTTGCTGACCCTTGCTTCAGTTTATTTTCCTCTCTTCTACTTGTGTCTTGTTTTGGGTTCACTGACCGCCCATGAGGTCATTTCCCGCCAGGGGCAGCAATGTTTGGGAATTTGGCTCTGGGTCTGGCCATTTGGTGCTCTCTGCAGAGGAACTGATGGGTGAGAAATGACAAAGAATCCAGAGTTTCATCTTTAGTTTGTGTGCTTACGTGTCTATTTGTCTACTTGGGCTCAGATCGAATTAAGTATTTTGTGCCCATTGGGAAGGAGAACTGCTCTTGAAATCTGGATGTGTGAGTTCTGTGTTTTTGTGTGTCTTATTCTGTGGCTAAAACTGAGGCTCAAAGGTCTCCGTGTTTGTATGTCTGGAATCTGGAATGACCTTGAATTGTCGTTATGTGAGTGGTTTAGGCTTTCTCATGTCCATATGGTATTAATAAACTAGATTATGAGGTCTCTCATTAAAATTAAAAGTACTCTGTTCTGATTGATTTATCGAGGTAAGAAAGTGCTTGTATAAATAAAAATATTGAATATTCCTAAAATTTCCAGAAAGTAAGACAGGTGAACTTCTAATACTTTAAGTGCCCTAGAACTTAGAAAAAAAAATCTTACCGAAGCTAACTCAGAAATGTTTTAAGAATGCAAAGAAAAGATAGTTTATCATGAATTGCAATCTACATTATGAGCTCAGTTTGAATCTCCTTATGATTTTGCCATAATCTAGAGCTCATTGATTATCTGCAGGAATATCAACACTTTCTTAGAGTAAATACATGGAAATTGATTTGTATCTTGAGTAATAAGGGTATTTGCTGTTATATTATTGTTCCATATCTGAAGAAGTTTCCGCTTTCAAAAATCAAACTCAAATGGAAATGTCTCGCCTTAAAAACATTTGAGATGGGGGCGCCTGGGTGGCTCAGTTGGTTAAGCATCTGCCTTCAGCTCAGGTCATGATCTCGGGGTCCTGGGATCGAGCCCCATGTTGGGCTCTCTGCTCAGCGAGAGGTCTGCTTGTCCCTCTCCCTCTGCCCCTCCTTCTAGCTCATGCTCCCTCTCTCAAATAAATAAATAAATAAAATATTTTAAAAAAACCGTAAGAGACTCTTAACTCTAGGGAACAAACTGACGGTTGCTGGAGGGGAGGGGGCTGGGGGGCTGGGGTAACTGGGTGATGGGCATGAAGGAGGGCACTTGATGGAATGAGCACTGGGTGTTATATGCAACTGATGAATCACTAAATTCTGCCTCTGAAACTAATAATACACTATATGTTAATTAAATTTTAATTTTAAAAAAATCTTTCAAAAAACAAAACCCATTTGAGATGCAGATCCCAGTAGTCTGCTAAAAGCTTTTTAATGAAAGGATCACTTAAGTTTTAATAGAGTCAATTACTAGTGACAAAGCCCTGAACCAAAGAGTTTTCAGCAAAAAGCCACCTCTGTGGGGTCACGGAATGGGAAGTCCAGGGGCGGATCTGGCTCCGACACAGCCCAGGGGCTTGAGCTGTGTCACCTCTCTGTCCTCGTTCTAAAGTGTGGTTGGCTCTCTGGGTGAAGGCAGAGTGTCCTGGCAGCTTCAGGCTTGTACGATCCTGAAGGTTCCAGATCTCAGAGAAGGGGTAAGAGAGCCTTTGCAGATTGCTCCTGCAGTAGACCCAGGGCGGCTCTACTGGGCCAGTCCTGGGAACCCGAGGAGCCCCAAGCAAACCACCTGGGCTAAATGGGATGACTAAGGATGGGAGAAGGGTAGCTTTCCATAGGAAGGACTCTGGGCACATGGGACTTCAAAAAGCCCTATGTCTAGCACATGTCATTCCTTCTTCAGGACACGGGTGAGTGCCCCCTTCCTTTAGGAGCTTGCTCTTTTCCTCTGGGCTCCTGAAACATTGCATCATTTATTCACAACTTTGTGATTATGAGAGTAATGGCTTTCTCCATGAATAGAAAATGAGGATGGAGTCCAAGAGAGGCAACTAGCTTTTGGTGAGTATTCTGTGCTTACCTCATTTATTTTGTTTTATTTTTTTAGAGAGGGGGAAAGAGAGAGAAAAGAGGGGGGAAAGGGCAGAGGGAAAGGGAGAGAGAGAATTTCAAGCAGGCTCCATGCTCACCACAGAGCCCGACGACATGGGGCTCAATCCCACAGCCCCGAGATCATGACCTGAGCTGAAATCAAGAGTTGGACTCTTAACGGACTGAGCCACCCAGGCGCTCCCTGCCCCCCCGCCCTGTGCTTACCTCATTTAAATGAATCCTTAAAACAACCTTGCATGGATGCATTATTATACCCACTTTCCAGATGGGGAAACTGACAATCAGTGAAAGATCTGACAGCTTGTAAGTGGCATAGCTTTTGAAACCCAGTGCACGAGACTGCCTCTTGGGGTACCATCCTTACTCATCTTTACAACTGCAGTTCGCAGTGTCTGGCACATCCTAGGAAGTCAATAAATATTTATTGAATGGGAGGCTGGGAGGGGATAGCGGGTTAAGCAGAAGTTGATTTTCCCTTTCGGGTCTTGGTGTCTGTGCCCTTCTCTGGATAGAACTCAAGTAATTACGCTGGGGTTTGTGTCCTTTTATTGAATCCTGCTGTTGCCTACACGGGCTTCTTGTTTCTTCCTCATGGTCCACGGCAGGCACTCAGATTCTGAGCCCTTCTTGATTGTGCGAGGTGGGGCTGCAAGGGGCTCTGTTTTGGGGTCAGTGCAGCATGCCCGTGACCCCTGACGCTAAGCCAGCTGCAGATGGTGTGGGCGGTGCCGATGCAGTGCTCAGAACCATTCTATAGGGAAATCCACTGGGGCACTTAGAGTTTATGTCCTTCCCGGTAGAATTAACAGATGAAACACAGGATGCCCAGTTAAATGAGAATTTCAGACACTTTTTTAGGAGAAGTGTTCCCTGTGCACTATTTGAGGCATATTCATACTAAGAATTATTTCTTGTTTACCTGAAAATCAAACCTAACTGGCATCCTTACTTTTATTTGCTGTATCTGGCAACCATACTCTACGGGAAGGCAGGTCCTGGGTTTCTTCGGAGTGCCTTTGACTCCTTCCTTTTCTTTTCTAATTTAATTTAATTTTTTATTTTAGAGAGAGAGAGAGAGAATGAGTGTGGTGGGGAGGGGCAGAGGGAGAGAGAGAAACTTAAAAGCAGACTCTGCCCTAAGCATGGAGCCCGATGTGGGGCTCGATCTCACGACCCTGAGAGCAGGACCTGAGCTGAAATCAAGAGTGGGACTCTTAACCGATTGAGCCACCCAGGTGCCTCAACTCCTTCCTTTTCTTTAACTGCCACCCCCCACACCCAGCCTGTTATTTCTCCTGAAATAACCAAAACCGGCCCCTCTGCCCCTACTCTCGGTGGGGCCCTTAGCAGCTTTTGTGTCCTAGGGTGACACCACCTTCCAAGGGGCCTCTCGACTCCAGTGTCTGGTGAGCTTCCTCTCCCATGGAGTCAGCAGGGGCGTGAGCTCAGAGCACCTCACTGCATCATGGGGGGAGTTTCTTTCTGAAGATTGTAAACCCTGCATCAGCCTCTCCTTGCATACAGCAGGTGCTAAATAAGTAATAGAGGATCTGAATTTGATGCTTCCTTATACCTTCAGCTGAATAGCAGGGCTCTTGCTTTCTAAAAGCAGCACTGGAACAATTGGTCTCATGGTTTCAAATCTGCTCCACACACTCCAGGGGAGATGCAATGATGTGTCAATTAAACAGTTGATTATGCAACGAATATATAATTTTCATATTCATAAAGCAATCATCTATTATTAAGATTTCTTCTCCATTTAAATGAAAAGGATCCTTTAGGTAGGATGTTAGTAAATTACTTTTACATCAGAAGAGATGGTATGCATTTTTCTTTTAAACATCAAAATCCTAACTGGAGCGTTCACAATCTCAAAGATGCATTTACGTGAAAACTGCTGTTTGTGGGATGGTTTGGGTTTCTGCAAAATGAAGTGGGCAAGCATGAAACCTGACTGGACGATGAACATCCCAGGTCACACACGTAGGGAGTGGAAGCTTTGAATGGGCTTCCGTGGCTCTGAGTTCTTTTGTTGCTTGAAAGAACCTGGAAGGCAGGCGATGCTGAGGTCATTGTCCTCATTCACAGATGCTGTGACTGAGGACAGGGTCGAGCAAGTCCCTGTAGGTCACAAAACCAGTGAATGGCACCCCAGGGTCAGTGGGATCCTGGGGAGGGAGTTAGGGGTGGGGGCCCTTGGCAGGGCTCAACCTCCTAGTGCCTTGGGGTGTCCGGTCACCCTGAGCTTCATGTCTCCCCTCAGTGTAAATGAGAGGATTGCACAGGACTGGTAAAGCACGGGGTCTGTTACTTATATAAAGGGCTTGACACGTGTTAGTGATCATCTACTGCAACCAACCCCAACTTCTGAGAATCTCATCTAGCAAACTTCCCATTGACACCCACTGTTTTCTGAATCTCAGCACAGTCTGACTTAGAAGTCAGCTTTGCCCTGGTCCCGTGTGTCTTTGGCCTGCTGACTGCCCATCCTGCTTCTCCTGGTCTGGGCTTGGCTGCATCTGCCCAACCTGCTTGGAACCGAAGATGTGCACTCAGATCTCAGTGTAAAGCAGAGCAAGCGGGGGGGGGGGGGGGGTGGGGCACTCCACATCCGTGGATTTCCATCCCTCCCTCTGCCTTTGGTTATACCCCAAGAACCTCAGGGAGTGAGGCCAAAGTAGTCAGATAAATTATTCTTTCCAGGATGGACTGATGGATGGATGGCCGGATGGATGGATGGATGGATGTGTCAGGAGGAAAGATGGATGGATGGATGGCTGACTATTAAAATACACAAAAGTCTAAAATTCAAAATTTTAGGTTGTTTGAATTGCCGGGGAGCAAGAATCTCCTGTTCCCTCAAGGTCCTTCCAGAAGGACAAGGAATACATGAGACAGATTAACAGAAGAAAATACAGTTCAGTTTGTACATACGAGGAATCCACACAGACAGGGAAATTGTGAAGAGAGTCAGGCAAAATGAGGTATATAGGCCATTCTGAACTAAGGAGAAGCGACTAGAGGTCTAGGACTTCAAAGAGAAGGAAGGCCATTTAAAGGGAGATGAAAACAGTCAACGTTTGGTAAATAAATGTGTGCCGGGGCCACTCAGAAACCGTGGGACACAGAGGACTCGGTCCACGGGGCTTGCTAGTCCTCCCTGTCTGCAGTACTTAGTTCCTATCACAGTGTAGTTATCGGGGTGATCGCTCTCTTCCTGGAGCAGGCCCTCTCCCTAAATCCTTTTTAGGCAGCAGATGGGGGAGGTAAAGTGCTTTTCTTGAATCTGTTGGGTTTCAATGGCCTTCTAATTCAAAATCATCTTCACGGCAAAGTGGACCATCTTGGGGCTGCCTGCCCTTGGTCCCTACAGAATCAAGGTGATTTATTTTTCTTTAAGATTTTATTTATTTCTTGGACACACAGAGAGAGAGAGAGAGAGAGCGCAAGCAGGGGGAGCCACAAGGAGAGGGGGGAAGCAGGCTCCCGCTAAGCAGAAAGCCCAATGCCGGGCTCAATTCCAGGACCCTGGGATCATGACCTGAGCCGAAGGCAGACGTTTAACCAACTGAGTCACCCAGGTGCCCCAGAATCAAGGTGATTTAAAAAAAAGTTTTGAACCACACTTATTTTTGCCTGATGACATAAAGAACAATTTCTTGTAGGATATTTAGAAAGCGTGGCAACAGTGGAGAATTGAATTAAAATCACCTGCACTCCCAACCCCCAGAGCCCATCTTGGTTTTGTATATTTTAAGGGTGTTATTTTTTTTTCTATGAGTTTTGTACAAAAAAGGAATCACACCATAAAAATCTCATAAAATCTGTTTTCCATTTAACAGAACGTGTTCCTTTATTTTTAAATACATTTAAATCATCCATTGATAGCGGATTAATGGCTTGTCACCTTTCCTGTACTCCGCCAGTCCCCTCTACGCTGGACCTCGAAGTGTTCTCCCTTAGTTCCTGTCACTGCAGGCAGGGCACTGGAGGGGGTGGAGGTGCTCTGTTGCAGGACAAAGGTTAGCTCTGAGTTCACTGCACCGTGTGCACTGCATCCTGAGAATTTGCAGGTTGGATCGGGAACAGACCCCTCACTCTTTCACACTCCCTGGGTTATCAGAATCAGGGGGCATCTTGAGAAGGGGGCTGAGGGTTGCTTCATAAATTTGGTCTATCCCAATTTGTCTTGAGATCGAATGATGTGCCCAGGAGAGAAGAGCTAGGAGTGCCTCGTTAGGCGTGTGTGCACGTGTGTGTGCGTGTGTGCGTATGGGATGATATGGCCGTCTGGTTCCAATAAATAAGCAGTTATCTGCCAAACAGCCAGCAGGAAGGGAGCAGAGGGATGGAGGCATGACGAGATAGAGGCGGTTTGAGCGATGGCCAGCTGCCGGGTGTGTCCGGAGCACGGGAGGCCTCGTGGAGGTAGGTAGCTTCACAGGAGTCAGGTTTCAGCTGCCCGGGCTGTCATGCTAAGCGGTTTGAACTTTATGGAGCCCGAGAGCACTCGCCCTCCTAATGATAATTAGCATGTGTAATGTGATTCACAGTTCCTGGAGTGCTTCCTTAACTCCCTTGGTTGTCCTCCCAGCCGTGCTGTGGGATGGGCTTGTTGGGGGCTATGCAGCCAGGAAATGACCAGAGCCCTTCTTCTGAAGCCTCTTCAGTTGTCCCCGAGGCTGAGCAAGCTGCCCTCTTGTGGGCTTCCTGTAGTCTTCCCCGATCCACGCACGGACTGGTGGCCCCTGCAAGATGCTGAGCGCTCCCGTGTTCCCAGAGCCAACCACGGTGTGGGACCAGAGCACTCTCGCTGTTTGATACAGGGCAAAACAAATGCATGGACTTGGTATTTCCTCCTGCATTCTTCAGGCGGAAACACACTCCCACCCACACACGCACTGAAATCAACCTGTCAAATCCATCTCCATCCATCATTCCATGCCTCTCTTCCTGCAGAGACGTGAGCTGCCTTCTGTGGCTTTGGCTCTGCGGTAGTTTGAGGGGAGAAGGCACGGCTAGGGGTGCATGCACCCCAGATGCAGGCACTGTATATTGCATTACAGAGCTTTAGAGCTGGGGAGGACCTACATGCCTATTCTGTGCAATCCTCTCGTTCACAGGACGCCCAGTGTCACAAAGTCACTGGTCCTGGAAGGAGACCAGAGGTGACCTGGTCCAGTTCCTCACACCGAGACCATTACCTCAAGACCAGATGGGAGACGTGGAATCCTGTCTCCACCCCTTACCTTATATATAAGGAGGGCACTCCTTGGGAAGGAAGTATGGTGGGCCTTGGAAAGAAGGGAGTGGGAAAGATCTTGGGAGTTGGCAGAGGGGATTAAAAAGACCCTGTGTTTAAGGACTGTGCATTATAAACTCAAAAGAAGACACATAAAGAAAGGTGTTTCAGAGTCTTTTTTTTCCTTCACTTGGAGAGGGTGTAGAAATCAAACTCAAGTATGGTTTGCTTGTCCCTTTCAAAGAAAGGATTCCTAGGCACCAAACTACTGTGTGTACCATCACCTGGAGGCCCATCCACCTCACAGAGACAGAGGGTCAGTGCCCACGGGTCCATGCCTGGTTGCATCCGTCCCCACACCCATGTCTGAACAAAGTCCCGCGGGCAGTGGGAGGGCTTGATTCACTCAGTGCTCATGGCTTGAGCCAAAGCAACTCTCTGCAGAGAAAGGCACATGGGTTCTCTTCCCCCTGAAGGCTCCTGTGGGCACAGCCCGCTCCTACAACAGTGTGGGGCACGTGCAAAGGGCCAAGCGTGAGGGGCTTCTGCTATGGACAGGACGCATTTTCAATATAGGAAATCCATCCAACTCCAGACATAAGGCACAGTTGTAAACTTGCCATGACCGTAATAGTTAATATTTTCTGAGCATCTTCTCTGTGTCAGAATCTGTTAAGTATCTAGTGTGGGCTGAACTGTGTCACTCCAAAATCCATACGCTGGAGTCCTAACCCCAAATGCCTCAGAATGTGACTGTGTTTGGTGATAATGTCTTTAAAGAGGGAATGAAATTCAAATGAGATCACTAGGAGGGACCCCACTCCAATATGACTGGTGTTCTCACAGGAAGAGGAGATTGGGACACACACATGTGAAGGAGGGAAGCCGAATGAAGGCACAGGGGGAAGACACGATCTCCACGCCAAGGAGAGCTGCTGTTAGAAGGTTAGAAGAACCAACCCTGTGACGCCTTGATCTAGGACTGCCGGCCCCCGGGACTGAGAAAAAATACTTTCCTGTTGTTTCAGTCCCCAGTCTGTGGTGCTCTGATAAGGCAGCCTGAGCTGACAGATACAGTCCTTTACCAATATTACCAATATTATCAAGTATTCTCTTGACTTCTCTGGGCCTCACTTTTCACATCTATTACAAGTAACAATTGTAGAATGCTTACGTTTGAGGAATACATAGCACGGTAGCCCTGTACAGTAGGAATATCACGATGAGCACTGAGAAATGAAGACATTGGGGTATAGAGGATTTCAGTGCCTATTTAAGAGCACACAGCAGGTGGAGGGGGCGGAGCAAGATGGCGGAGGAGTAGGAGACCTGGATTTCGTCTCCTCTCAGGAATTCAGCTGGATAGGGATCAAACCATTATGAACACCTACAAACTCAACAGGAGATCGAAGAAAGGAAT
>NW_028035783.1:0-526 GCF_054177405.1 Leptonychotes weddellii | reverse complement strand
GACATCATGGCCATTAAGAAAGCCCCTGCATCCTCAGCATGCAAAGTGTGACATGCCTACCACGAAGAAAATTCTATCAGGAGCTAGCTTAGTAGGCTGCCAAAGAAGTAAGCTAACAAACAAATCCTGAGGCTTGCACCGGAGGCTCTGCGAAGTCCTCAACCTGCTTTGCTAACACTCAGACACCGTGTCTAACCCTTCTCTGCGTTTCCGTGTCACCTGGGCTTACCCTAGTCACCTGCCCGTCCTTGCCACACATCCTGGGAGAGCCTGGCTCACCCGTGCGGCCCATTGGCTGCCTGCACCCGTCCATGCTGGTCCAGCTGACCCTGACCTTCCCGGCCAGGAGCCAGGCCCCTGGCTGGACGTGCTCACGCCCACGGGCGGTGACTGCAGCCGAACATGTATCCCTGCTCTGCAGCCGCTTACCAGAGCGTTAGCACGGCAAGGCCGGCCTGACGTGCTGTTGGCCAGGCCTTGAGAGGACAGGGGACACATGGAAGTAGAAGGATGTCTGGATTGTCCA
>NW_028035782.1:0-526 GCF_054177405.1 Leptonychotes weddellii | reverse complement strand
CATCGGGCTCCTTGCTCAGGGGGGAGCCTGCTTCTCCCTCTGCCTCTGCCTGCCTCTCCCCCTGCTTGTGCTCTGTCAAATAAATTCTTTTTAAAAAATAGTAATTTAGTTATTACCTATAGGATATATATTGAGATGGAGACAGTGGGCAGGGGAAGAATTAGGAAGTCAGATTTCTCAATTCATAAAACTTTGAGGTAAGTTTCTTTAAGTCAGATTTGAGAAGAGGTTTGGTCTATTCATAATTATTTTTTTCTATATTACCTTCAGACCTTAAGCAACACTACCTATTAAAAGATGGGTAGAAATGGTACCAATAACCCCCAAACTAAATTCCTACTTCCACCCCATCCCAACAACTCTCTTTGTAAGAATAGTCTGAAGGTAATGCTATTACTCCACTAAGAGTAAGGGGGGAAATCTTCTAATGACCCCAAGCACTTACCTTAAAAAACTAGTCTTCTCCCTTCCATCCTCCTGATATCTACCCTCACTGCTTGACTCCCAGGGCTATAACCTGGGAGTG
>NW_028035781.1:0-526 GCF_054177405.1 Leptonychotes weddellii | reverse complement strand
AAATTACAGAGAGTAAAGTCTAACAGCTAAAGATCAATTTTATCCCACTCTATTCTATTCAGTAAATATTCAGTGCACATCAGCACTGTGCAAAGTGCTGATGGCACAATCAAGGGCCAGCCCCAGCTGCCAGCTACAGCTGGAACAGCTTACAGGTGACTTCTACTCCCTAACATGGGGACACATTGTAGTTCGGTCAATTGGGCTCACAAAACTGAATGTGAAAAAAAGAATCAAATTATTTAGTTAATATGCTTGTAAAGATGAGCAACATGATTATAAACACTTTCCAAAAAATGTGAGTTATCTGGATCTATTTTACAGATTCTCAAATCTTAGTTTTGATTTTATTTTGAAATAATCATGATCTCTGTACTTGATATGCCTATGCCCACAGCACCTTGTATGTAGCAGGAGTTCCTTAAATACTTTTTAATTGTTATGTTGATCACCATACATTACATCACTAGTTTTTGATGTAGTGTTCCATGATTCATTGTTTGCTATAACACCCAGTGCTCCATGC
>NW_028035780.1:0-526 GCF_054177405.1 Leptonychotes weddellii | reverse complement strand
CAGAGGCTGCTTTAGGCAGAAGCCATGAGGCCAGACATGTGTGGGGACAACTAAGAATTCTGTTTGACGGGCATGGAGAATTTGTGGCCCGCGTTGGAAGTTGAAGCCAATCCTACTCGTTCATTCGACAAACATTCACTGAGCACCTTCTGTGGATCAAGCCAGGTGACATCCTTGGTGTTGGGGAATTAGCAATGAAAGGACAGACAGACAGGCTCTTGCCCTCCTGGAGCTGCCACTGCATTAGAAGAGATGCGTAAGAACCAACTAATGAGAAAATATCAGGAAGTTAGGTGCTGAGATGAAAATAAAACCAAATGATGGGTTTTGGAAGAGGCAATCCAATATGGGCACTGAGTGGCCCTGCTCATCATTGCTGGATATGCCAAGAATACAAGACCCTCATTACTCTCTACTAGGCCTCCCTCATGATTGTGTTTGTGGTGAGCGATCTTCTTTGCCATCTCACATAGAGCTGGTTGGCTTACTGCTCACTATTAAAAGCTATAAATTCCCCAAGCATGAT
>NW_028035779.1:0-526 GCF_054177405.1 Leptonychotes weddellii | reverse complement strand
ACTCTCATCTTTTAGATTGTGCCCAGAGTTGGGAATGTGCCTTTACTTTAAAACATCTCTTCCCCTTGCTTATGACCTTGCCTCTACCTCTGGTTCCCATCCTGAGAAACACTGTCTTGGGAGGTGGCAGACAGACATGTGGAGCGGGGTTCTCAGCTTTTTGTGTTTGTAGCACCCTGGTGGATTTGGGGCAGCACACTGTGAGGGTGCTAGAAGTCAGTCTGGCACCAGCAAGCCAGCACCCCCTCCAGCATAACCCCCCACTGTATACAATGTCTTATGCTGCCCTGGAGTGTCCGCCACTCCCTAGTCCCTGGTCCGCTCCTCAGAATCATGCTTCTGTTTAAGCTAAACTGTTACTGCCCTGACTACATTCCTTTTTTTAAAAAAATTTTTATTGTTATGTTAATCACCATACATTACATCGTTAGTTTTTTTTTTTAAAGATTTTATTTATTCATTTGAGACACAGAGATACAGAGAGAGAGAGAGAGAGCATGAGCAGTGGGAGAGGCAGAGGGAGAGG
>NW_028035778.1:0-526 GCF_054177405.1 Leptonychotes weddellii | reverse complement strand
GTGTTTTTAGCAAGCCCTAGGACATTTTGATGCATGCTCAGGTTTAAGAAGGGCTGACCTAGGAACTTGCTCTGCAACGAGTGATCTGGTAGACCAGCAGCATCGACACGACCCCACCTTCCCAGAGCTGGTTAGAAATGCAGACTCTCAGGCCCCACCCCAGACCTGCTGAGTCAGAATCTGTGTGCTATCCAAAGCCCAGGTACATGGTGGGTACATTCCAGTCTGAAAAGCTGGACAAATAAGATCCTCAAAGAGGGGGTCTCTGTGGGGATGGGGAGGAAGTGCAGACTAGAAGAACATTTTGGGAAGATTAATGAACAGCTCCAATACTTTACTGGTAACCCAGTTGTATAAAACTACCCCTCAGATACCCACACGGACTGGGTTACTGGCCTGTTGGATCTGAGGTCCCCAGAGTTTATAGTAACTAAATAATAAAAACTTTTCACCCTGTGTGGCTCCACATCTGCCTCTCTAATTGTCCTCTTCCCCAAATGCAAACATTTCTGGGAGGAGCTGTACA
>NW_028035777.1:0-526 GCF_054177405.1 Leptonychotes weddellii | reverse complement strand
TCTCAGTTGGTGGAGGTCTCCTGATGGTAAACCTTCTGTCCTTCCCGGAGGGGGACCCTGAGATGAACATTCGTGTCCAAATGCTTTATTAAGTTGGTGCTCCCAGGAAACACCTGTAAGCGAATTGGGGGAGGACAGGGAAGGGAAAGAAGCCAAGCAAACTCTCGACTTTAGGTGAGGCTCCAGCATCAGCCTGACTCCTTGTGGGATGCTCTGGAATGTATGTTAGACCTCAGAGCCTGTCCCCTCTCTGAGCAAGGTCGCTGGGCTTTCATAGTCTCATGCTAGACCATCACTGGCTAGGAGCTGCCCCCAGGGGGCTGCAAAGCTGCTCCAGTAGCCATTTTTACAACGGAGTATTACTCAGCCATCAGAAAGGATGAATGCCCAACTTTTACATCAGCATGGGTGGGACTGGAGGAGATTATGCTAAGTGAAATAAGTTAAGCAGAGAAAGTCAATTATCATATGGTTTCACTTATTTGTGGAACATAAGAATAGCATGGAGGACATTAGGAGAAGGAAG
>NW_028035776.1:0-526 GCF_054177405.1 Leptonychotes weddellii | reverse complement strand
AAAAAAAAAAAAAAAAAAAAAGAGGCTTATGCGCTCTGAATACGGGAAACAGGCCATGAATCGTTTTCCCATTTCCTTGAACAAAGACAGACTAAACTCTGAGCTTTGCGGCCCAAGTGTGGAGCAGAGAGCCATTTAGAGCCATTATAGCAAATGGATGGCTTGTCCTGGGTGGCTCTGGGCCCAGTGGGGAGATGGAGTATATACCAGCCCCCAGGTATCATCAATCCCACATGGCATCCCAGTGAATTTGAGGGAGAAATAAGAAAGGGAGGAGTACAGGTTGCGTGCCTTTAAAACTTACTGGCCATTCATATCCGAGCTTGGTCATGGACCTACCTCAGGTAGAAGGAGGATCTCTAGTGGGATGCCAAAGGGCTCTGTCCTCAGTCTTGCCTGAGATGAGAACACAGATGGCTTGTTTATCAAATTCACATGGAATAGAGGAGCACCTTCAAATCAGGTTTGGAAATAAGGACAGGGAGATGAGTTGACCCAACAGTAACTTGACAGCCACTATGAAGGA
>NW_028035775.1:0-526 GCF_054177405.1 Leptonychotes weddellii | reverse complement strand
CAAACACCTCTTGAGGAAAGCAACAGTAATGATGATATGTATCTGGAAAGAATAATGCGTATCAGAGGGCTTTTCTGGTGTATCAGGGACACTGAGCCACGGGTCATGATGTATGTAATGGAGCAGAGTTTTGTCCAAAGGACTCTATTACTGTCCCTGTGGGCACTCGCTGTTCGTGATTCTATGAGCCTGAAATTCAGTCTTGGGGATGAGCATACAACAATCTAAATTTGCAACTAAGATTTTTTTCTGTGCTCCATACCAGCAAAACCAACCTGCCTGTTCAGATCTTTATATATCTAACATATGTTCAATCTCAGCATGTGCTAAAATGAACCAAAAATTCCCCCAATCTGATGTCACCCTGTGTTTCCTACTTTGTCATATGATATTACCATCAGCCAACTCCAAAAAAATCTGGGTCTTCTTCTTAACCTCTCCACCTCCCCACACCCCACAACAAGGACTCAGTTACTCCTCTTGCTTCTGCATCTTTCATAGCTCACAAATTTAGCCTGTCTCATCT
>NW_028035774.1:0-526 GCF_054177405.1 Leptonychotes weddellii | reverse complement strand
CTTCCTGATGTCAAGTATGGGAAGTATCAACTCTGCGATATTCTTGCTAAAAATACCCTCTTCAGACCATTCCCTACCACGCCATTCCTCTTGCTAGCATAGGGAAACATTCTGACAAATCCAATCAATGGGGCATTGTCTAAGCTCCTTAAAATGTTGATATCTTGGAAGACCAAAAACAGGGTTGGAGAAGGGAGCTGTCTGAATCAGAAGAGACCAAGGAAATAGGACAAATGCAATGAGGACTTTAACGAAGTACTCAGGTTTTCAAAATAAAAACTAAGTACAGATGTCATTTTGGGGTTTAATTTGAGAAATGTGTATATGACTATATATTAGATGATTCTATTGATTATATTATTGATTACATTAAAATTTTAGATGTCATAATGGTATTGTGTTTCTTTAGGAAAATATATTTGTTCTTGGGAGACACATGTTTAATATATAGAGGTGAAGAGTTATGAGGTCTGTGATTTAATTTCTAATGGCTCAACTCAAAGAACAAATGTAGGGTGAGGGGGAG
>NW_028035773.1:0-10003 GCF_054177405.1 Leptonychotes weddellii | reverse complement strand
GAGGCCTCAAGGGGTACGAGAGACATCAAGCTCTGCTGAACACTCACTGGACCCTTCCTGGAGAGGAGCCTGCGGGTTTGTTTGGGGGATGGCTTCTGGATCTGAGCAGGCAAAGGTGGATTCCTCCCAATCTCCTGCACCACAAGAGAATCCCAGGTGCGCCTCTTCCTCCAGGGGACCAGAGGGAAGAAGAGGGGTCACTGTGATGGGATGGGGGGCATTTGTGGATAGAATGGAAAGAGGCGGCCGAGAAGGTCCTGGTGGGGCTCCAGATGCACCTGTGGGCACCTGGGGGTCTCCAGCTCTGCTTCCTCCTCCTGCCCCTTGGACACTTGCTGCTTGAAGCAGTAGCTTGTTCCCACTCTTGGGACAGCAGAGAGAGGATTCACTGTGATTTTCCACACGGGGCATCTCAGGCCTGGGAAGGACCGGGGGGGGGGTTGCTTTGGGAAGCTGCTTTCTCCCCTCCCCTCCCCTCTGCTCTCCTGGCAGGTTGGCAGGTGAGGCACAGAATGGATCTCTGGGACCCAGGGAATGAGGACAAATGAGGGTCTGAGGGGGGATGGAATGGGGAACTTGAGGAGGTAAGGTAAAGGAGCCCATGTTTGGAGACAGGAAGGACCCAATGCTAATAGTTTAAAGATCCAGGCTCACATGCTGGAGAGGCTGGAGTCAGGGAGGCCAGAGCTGAGGACCTGACACTGAGGCTGGGCGATGCCAAGGACACAGGAGGGCCTGCAGACTCCCAGGCCAGTGGCCGGGAAGCACTGAGCAGCCAGGGCTGGCCGGAAAGCTCAAGGGCTGGGCTCAGTCTTTCCCACACTATCCTCTCTACTTCCCATCCATGAGGTCTTTCTCATCCCGGATTCCCAGGGAAGGGCTATGGTGGAGAAGAAAAATGGGTGCCCCCCACCCCTCCTGCCCTGCCCTGTCCCGCCCTGAGCAGACCCCCAGACAGGCGCCAGAGACAGGGACACATAGAGCTGGACCCACCAGCACATTGACAGCATTCGTCTTGTCGTCCGCTGTCATTTTCCCATCAATGCACTCCTTCAGGCTTTTGGCATTTTCCAATATTATAGATTCATTTCGGTATTGTGCCACTTCTGGGACATATTCTTCAGTGGTGCCCATCAGGAACAAGGTGACATCATCACTCACCGCTGAGCAAATTTTACAATCTGGAACACAAAGATAAGCTGACACTCCGTCGAAAGACCTTCGCCAGGTCATGCTCCTCCCTTCCTCCTCCTGACAGGCTCACAACTGCCCTAGGAAGGCGTCAGAACCCCCGGAGAACCCGTGGCCCTAGGCGCCCACCTCGGCCCGAGAGCAGGAGCGAAGCAGCCCAGAGGAGCACGAGAGCACCAGCCGGCTTCATGCTGCAGGCCACAGCTGCTCCCTCCCAGGCCTGGAGCCCTTTTATACCAGCTGGAGGGGTGGGCAGGAGGGGCCTGTGCCTGACACATCCTTTTCCAGGAGGCCCTCTCTGGGCTGCAGCTTGGAATTGCCTGGGAGCCGTGGAGGCGGGAGATGGATGTGTGGGCAAGATCCTAAGTCCCTGAGTCAACAAAGAACACTAACTTGGCCTCCCTTCCCCATCTGAGGGCTCTGTCCAAGTGGCAGCTGACACCAGAAGTTTCACAATGGAAATTTCCTAGGTTGACTGGGAAAAGGGGCAAAAAGTCTCCCAAATCAGGCCTCCCGAATGATGGCCAATGTCAGCCTCTTACCTGTGACCTTGAAGACCGTTTGGTCCCAACTGAGGGATTTTTCAGGAAACCCAGTGCTGAGCCAATGGTCTCATAGATAGTAAGTGCCAAAGGAAGGCCACTCTCTGGTGGCTCCTGCCCTGCCTTCATCCTCATCTCTGTCCTTGACCTGCTCAGTGGCCTCCCTTGAGCCAGTCTGTTGGGTCTGTTTCTGGAGCCCTGAACCCTCCCCTCTGTGCTGACCGGGTCCTGTCACCTGGTTAGTCTGGCAGTACTTTCGTCTGACTCAGAAATAGCATTTTGCCCTGACCAGCCTCTTCTTCTGAGTTTCTCTATACGGTTCGCACCGTTCTCTTTCCAGAGGTACATTCTGAGGAAAAGCCGAGCGGCTTCTATGGCCTACAAGCCCTGTGTGCTTTGTACACCCGGTGCGTCACCGAAGACCTGCTGCTTCTCTGAATTTTTCCCTGCCATTCTCTCCTCCCTCACTGGTCTTCCTTCTGCTTCTTGACCATGCCAGTGGTCGGGGGCTTTGTGTTCCAGATTGTACTCCCGCAGCAGGGCCTTGGCACAAACGGCCCCCGCTGCCTGGAATGCTCTTCCTCCAAGTACGTGATTCAGGGCCTAATTGCTCAGTTCTCTTCAAAGGGCACCTTATCAGAGAGACTTTCCCACGTGCTTGACCCCTTAGAGCCCCGCCCCTTCCCCCACAGCACCTGCTGCTCTCCCCAGCTTCATCTTGTCACTCGCTGATGTCTTCCACTTCCTCTCAGTTGTATAATGAGCTCCGGGAGAGAGGGGGCTCTGCTGTGTGCACTGCTGCGTCCCCAGGACAAGGACACGTAGCAGGGGCTGCACAGATGTTTGTTAGACGAACGAGAGGAATATCCTATTTCTGCGGAGTTGATAATAACCAAGAACATTTTCCCTTATGCTTGCTTGCTGGAGGTACCTGCCTGGCCTTTTCTCTGAGTCATCTGTGAAAGAACAGAGTTTGCTGAAGGTAAGACAAAAGTTTTCTGACCCCAGTCAGAGCCTTACGCCAAACAGGATTCACATCCGGTAACTGCTCTTGGCAAAGAGGTGCCGAGTCCTGAGCTCCAGCTGTCAGGTGGCTACCATGGAGCCGCTCCAGTCATGATGCCCAGAGGCCATCCCTGTGAGGTCATCTCATGACAGGCTCGGGCCACTGCGGATGTCCCTCAGAGGTTCTTGGGCACTTATCAGCCTGGGAAGGTGAGCACCATATGCCCCAGATTGGACATGGCTTGCTCTTTCTCTCCTGGGACCGAATTTCAGTGTGGCGGGGGCACCTGGGCAAGGATCGTATGTCTGCTGTCCTTCACTAGGCACTTCCTTCAGGTTCTTCCCAGCTCTGGGAGATGATGAAGCCAGAGTTTGGAGTGCTAGAGTGACACAGGATGCTGATGTCCGTCCAGCCCCACTGGGCGCCACAAAACCATCTGAGACATCGCTGGACGTGGGGACATTTGCTGAGGTCAGGGGGACTTTCTGGACAAGGTCTTGTAGTATATGCAGTCCCTTAGTAATGCAAGTGGTTTTTTTTTTTTAAATACCTTTTTATTTGGGGGTAATTCTAGACTTACAGAAAAGTTGCAAAGATTTGTCAAAACCAAGAAACTGACATTGGCATGCTACTACTAACTAAACTCCAAACTTTATTTGGATTTCACCAGTTTGTACATTAATGTCCTCTTTGTGTTCTAGAATCCGATCCATATCCTAAACATGGCATTAATTGTCATATCTCCCTAGTCTCTTCTGATCTGTGACAATTTCTCAGTCTTTCCTTGTTTGTCATGGCCTTGATGGTCTTGAAGACTGGCCAGGTGTTATAGAATGTTCACCAAACTGATTTTGTCTGCTGTGTTTCTCATAATCTAGACTGGGGTTCAGACCTTGGGTTTTGGGGGGACTACAAAGAGGAGAAGTGCTATATTGTCACATCACATCATGGCATGTGTGACATCAGTATGTCTTACCACTGGTTATATTAGTCCTGATCATTTTTTTTAAATGTTTTATTTATTTATTCATGAAAGTCAGAGAGAGAGAGAGAGGCAGAGGTAGAGGGAGAAGCAGGCTCCCCGCCTAGCAGGGAGCCCGATGCGGGACTCGATCCCAGGACCCTGGGATCATGACCTGAGCCGAAGGCAGACGCTTAACCATCTGAGCCACCCAGGTGCCCCTAGTCCTGATCATTTGATTAATGTTGGGTTTGCTAAGTTTCTGCATGGTTTTCCCCTTTCTGGACTCTTTGGAATTGAGTTGCTAAGTCTAGCCCACTCACCAGGAGGACAGGGCAATAAGCTCCACTTCCTGAAGACAGTATCTATGTGTATTATTTGGAATGCTTCTGTGAGGCATTTCTGTCTCTTCTCTTCATTTTCTTATTTATTAAATCATTTATTTACATCAGTATGGACTCACAGATACAATTTTATGCTTTGGGTTATCATCTAACACTATGTCATTTCTTTTGTTGCTTAAATTGTTCCAGATTTGGCCACTGGGAGCTTCCTTCTAGAATTTTCATGGACTGTCTCATCTTGTTTATGCCAATAAACCACTTTTCTAGAGTAGAAGGTTGAGTGTAACTCTTGAAGGATTTTAAGGCGACGGAGTGCCTCCTCTGGTTGACCTCGCACTCTGGTCTGTAGAGCTCAAGCTCCCAGGGGACACGGGCGACACACTGTACAACTCCACAGCTACTCACTGATGTTTCTGGATGGGCTATTAAGTCCAAGCTCCTCTTGGGACCAGGTTCACTGATGGAGGGGGGCGAGTCAGGGCCAAGGCTGGACCCACTGGGAGTCCAGAAGGTGCCCAGGAATTTGCAGGGCTGAGAAGGAAGCAGGTGACATGATCCTACATTGGAGCGTTATTGGAGTCCTGAGACTTCCCTGGTAGGGCATGCTTCAGGGCCCAAGGATGGTGTCCACCCATCCTTGGGGGCTCAATCCAGAGACTGCAGCAGTTAAGGTGTTCAAGAGGCTCTAGTTGGGCCCAGCACCCCATACTTATCTCCAGGACTTAAACTTAGGCCCAGGAAAGGCTGGATGATCTTTTGTCAACCTGTAGTGGTATAGACTTGTCCTTGACCCCTCCTGTGATTGGGAGAGTACTGCACTTGGAGCCAGGATAGGTTGGGGGTAAGGAGTAGCAGGAAACAGCGGTCACAGTTGGGGCTGGGACAACAGAGCAGTTGGCTCAGGGTGAAGTCACTTAGAAATGTGAGCTCCAGTTGGTCTTTGGCGAAGGAAAACCACATCCTCTCCAGAAGGCTTTCAGCCCAAGGGCTGAAGGAGCCACATGTGCCAGGTCCCTGCCCACAAGCCTTTGGAGCTCCTAAAAGGGGTGTGGGCGAGACTCAGGGAGCTGGTAGTTTAAAAAGCAGCAGAAACGTTGCACTGAGCAGAACATTCTGGTGGTTGGCACTATGAAGGGGACACTGCTTGTGCTGGCCTTGCTGGTGACCCAAGAGCTGGGCATCGAGATGGGTGAGAGTAGGAATGAGGGACAGATGGCCTTCCTGATCCTTGCCTCGCTCTGTCTCACTCCCTCACCCCCCATGGTGATCTCCAAGTAGCTTCTAGGGACAGAGTTAGGGGGCAGCTGGGAGATCATTACCCAGGGGTCCTGCATAAACCCCCTGAGGTTTTCAGGCATGGACTGGAGGGAGAGGTTTGGAGGTGGAGGGGTCCTTAGTTGTGCACACAGTAGGGGAGAGTTTGTTGGGGGTAGTGGGGCTTAATGGAAGGTCAGAAGCAGGCAGGCTGGTATGTGTTGAGGCGCAGTCTGGGGCACCTCACACTGTTCCCTTCTGCTGAGAGTGCCTCCTGGAAAATGGTCTCTGTGTCTGGGATGTAAGCAGTCCTGGGAGTGGGTAGGTCTCTGTGGAAGGTGAGTCAGAACACCCCGGGTATGTGAAGTCCTGTCAAGTGGTGGGGAAACAGGAGCCTCCTACCCTGGTGATTCTTTTGTTGAGGTGTTTTCTGTTTGTGTCTTCAGTGAAATCTTGCCCTATTTTTTATGTGATCTTTGGTGCCGTGGCCATTGGAGAGAAGTTAACGCTGGACGCCAGCCTTGATCTGGTCAATGCCACTGAACCAGAAAAAGCAGCCATGGAAAAAATCCAGGATTGCTACAATGAGAAGGGACTCAAAGCCAAGGCCTTGGATCTGACTGTCATGGTAATTGACTGTCCTTTCCCCCCATCCCCACCCTGATGCCGCACATGCAGCATATTGGAATAGTGCGCATACAAATAGACCGCGCCGTCAGCGGCTCCTCGACAGACACGAGCTACAAACAATCAAGCACATAAACTTTGCTCCATCCTGCAGCACACAGAGTATGCAACCACACGCCCCATGCACATCCAGCCCCTTCTTCTACCACACGTGTCCCTCTCGTGCCAATTTACATACAGCTGGAAAATCGGGGACTGACATCGGTGCGACACAGAAAGTGTGTGACTCAGGCGATTTTTAGGGGAGCCAGCATTGCAGGAGTAGAATTTTAACCTTCGGCAGGAAAGCAAGGGTCCTTACTTCAGCTCCTGCAGGTGTAGGAGCACACTCGGCTCTGTTTTAGGAATGTCGAAACCGATCACCTGCCCTTCGACTCTCTTCTCAGGAAGGGACTCCCTGGCCTTGTAAGGCTTCTGGTTTTCGGCCTGTTTTACTGCCCACCTTGATGGCTGTTCTTTGGCTCTGAGTCCCACTTCCATCTGTCTCGTCTCAGTGCCGAAAGCCAGAAGCTGCACTCTGTTGTTTTTGGTGCCTGGGGCCCCCGAGGCAGCTTCTAGCTACATGCACCTGCTCCCCAGGGCTGGTCAGTGCATCCCCTGATGAACTGTCTTCTTCCGTCATTGTTCTTGTTGCACAGTTATGTAGATTTTGATTAGTCTGTCTCATCACTCTCTTCCCCTAAGTGCTGGTTCTGCAAAATGAGAGGTTTATGAAGCAGCAGAATTTCTTGCATTAATATAGGCGCACAGGGCCATGAGACCGCATCCGCATCCACATTCCATAGGTCCCACACACCTGACAGACGCGTCTCAGGTGCAGGAGACATCACATAGACCCACAGCCCAGAAGATTCTGATCTCCTTGCCTCCCTCACTGGTTGTTCAGACTTCCTCCTGACACCTGTGTATGGGCGACTGGGGAGTCATCTTCATCCTCTTCTGATGGACTGCAGCTCCCTCTCCAGCCAGAGGTTCTTGCTGGGGATGGAGCTGAATCCCTGAGGATGAGGAGCGGGGTGATCCTGAGGGGATGGATCGCTCTGCCTTGCGCTCAGGTCTTCCGTCCCTCCTCGTCTTACTCTCTCCCAGGCTACCATCACCACCAGCAAGCAGTGCATCTCTGAAGCTGTGGTCCCATTGAAGAATGTCGTGACCTCGTTGGGGAGATGAATCTTTGCCCCAGATGCCTGATCTGAGCTCTGTCCTCCTGCTCTGTTCTTCACACCTGAAGCTGGAATCCCCATACCTGTCCTCACCTCCTTCAGTCTCTATCAGGCTGGCTGTAATAAAATAACTGCAGCTTAGCTCTGCATGCCCCATGTCTGTGTGCTTGGCAGAGAGTGTGCGAGGCCTGGCAGGAGGTCCCGGGACACGGCGAAGGGGAGGGGGGGAGACACATGTGGTCACTGAGAGCGTGGGGACTGGAGTCAGGCCGAATCAGGAGCAGGTGCAAGCGGTTTTCTCTTTCTCAGGCTATTCTCTCATCTGTAAAATGGGGATTCTGTGTGTGGATTAAATAGCATATATGTAAGCCCAGGATTCCCCACTCTGGGTGGATAAAAATGTCCACGTAGCCTATTGCTGACTCCGCATTTGCCACTGTTGCAGAGCCTTTAGTCCCTCACATGTCACCCTGGTCATTGGAGGGTGGACTCAAGCGATAACCTGAGTGGGCTTATCACAAGTCCTCTCCGTCTCCCAGTGGCATCCGCCCTTTTATGCTTCTTAGGTGGATGTCTTCTGAGGAGGCCGGCCTTTCTGCCGAGACACCCAGTTCCACTGCTGTTCTTGGGTTCTGCCAGTGGACCCAGGTCCACCATGCAATCTTGGCTCAGGAGGAAGGGAGAAAGGGAGTGGAAACCAACCCAGAGGGAATGCTGCTGTCGCGGGGAGCTCAGGCTCTTAAATCTTACTTGCAGGATGTGTCACCTCTGGCAAGGGTCATGAGCCCTCTGAGCCTACTTCCAAAAGCATCAGATCGGCAATTGTATTTATTAGTAGGCTATTTGTGAAGCTGCAAGGCTAGGAGTAGGTTTTACCTTTATTTCCTAGAGACTAGAGCAGTGTTGGGCTCCAGTGAGTATGGCTCACAGAAAAAGTAGCACAGCAGGTGACCTCTCTCTACCTTCCTGGGCCAGGCAAGCACAGTAAGGTCATATTGAGGGTGTTGCACTTGGGACATGCCAAGAGGCCAGGGGCTTGAGTTCTGGCTCTTTTCTGGCCTAATGGTTGAACTTAAGCATTTTAATTTACTGTTGGCTCATTTTACAAATGGATTTTATACCTGCCAAGTCTGCTAGACTTAATATTAAGTGTTCAGGTCATACTAAAGATCTAAAATTTTATTGATAAATACAAAATAAAATTTGAATTGATAGAGGGCTAAATCATATTTTATACAGGATAAATTGACCCTGTAGAAATGGAACTGGAGGGGATTATGCCAAGTGAAATAAGTCAAGCAGAGACAGACACTTATCATATGGTTTCACTCATATGTGGAACATAAGGAATAGTGTGGAGGACCACAGGGGAAGGGAATGAAAAACTGGGAAGAAATCAGAGAGGGAGACAAACCATGAGAGACTCTGGACTCTGGGAACCAAACTGAGGGTTGCAGAAAGGGAGGAGGGTAGGGGGATGGGGTCACTGGGTGATGGGCTTTAAGGGGGCACGTGATGTGATGAGCACTGGGTGCTATACGCAACGAATGAATCGTTGAACACTACATCAAAAACTAATGAGGTGCTGTATGTTGGCTGATTGAACATAATAATAATAAAAAGAAATGTCAACTAGTCCTAAATCCATCCAAATTAATTATGTTCAATGAAGATTGATTTAAAGTTTATCCAAAAGAACACATTCTTGAAATCAAGCAAGAAAATTTAGAAAATAAGAACTATGAGCAGGATCTTTCTCACTAGGTCTTATAATATAGGTATATATTTATGACTAATAAATAGTCTAGTTTTAGTAGATAAATAGATGGCCACTGTGATACAAAACACACAGATAGACTCAAAGAGGGGCTCCAGGGTGGCTCAGTTAGTTAAGTATCTGCATTTGGCTCAGGTCATGATCCTGGAGTTCCAGGATTGAGCTCTGTGTTGGGCTCCCCACTCAGCAGAGAGTCTACTTCTCCCTCTGACCCTGCTCCTCTCATGCTTTCTCTCTCTCAAATAAGTAAAGTCTTTAAAAAAAATAGACTCAAAGATAGTTTAAGATATAATAGTGACAGCTTATTGAATCATGGAGAAAGAATGGATTTTTTTTAAGTGGCATTGAACAAAATGACCAAATATTTAAGAAATGAAGATGGGCCTGCCAAGCCTTTCTCTGTGGATTAATGTGGACTAATGATTCAATCGCCATAATTTCAATAGTTAATTATCCATTTGTCATGACTGATCTCTCTCTTTCTCTCCCTCCCACCCCTTTCTTTTGACTTTCATGATATCATAGTCTGTTGGTTTTTCTCTGCCTTACTGGGGGATCTTTCTCAGCTTTTCTGGTTACTTCTGTCTTATACTAGGAATAACTTTATATCTCTTTTCTACATACACTTTCTTAGTGTATGAACTTGGGACATGCTAAGTTTCTTTCTTAGTGATATCTACAACTTCCAAATTTAAATCTCCAAACCCAGTACTAATTTTCAAGGCACAGAATTGGCTCTCACTAAATATTTGTTGAATTAATGAATATTGAAAAAGCTCTAAATTCCTCCTAAGGGACAAATATACACAGAATTTAAATAAATGAAAAGACTATTGAATGGGAATTTTTTTTTTAAGATTTTATTTATTTGCGAGAGAGAGAATGAGAGACAGAGAGCATGAGAGGGAGGAGGGTCAGAGGGAGAAGCAGACTCCCTGCTGAGCAGGGAGCCCGATGCAGGACTCGATCCCGGGACTCCAGGATCATGACCTGAGCCGAAGGCAGTCGCTTAACCAACTGAGCCACCCAGGCGCCCTGAATGGGAATTTTAACAGCATAAAAATGTCATTTCCCGGGC